>NW_011367249.1:2004-3069 GCF_000735185.1 Notothenia coriiceps | reverse complement strand
TTCAATGCAGGAAGACATCTTATGGGAACTTTGCTTCTTTTGAATATGTGGCCCTTCAGCTGAAATGCTCCTCTCGAGCTCTGTTCCTAAATATTTATAGACCACCCAAATACTGTGTAAGCTTTTTTGATGACTTTACTGAACTGCTGTCTTTAGTGTGTATTGACTTTGACCGTCTAGTCATTGTTGGTGATTTTAACATCCATGTTGACAACCCCCAGGACAGAGGGGCTAGAGAACTTTTTTGTGTTCTTGATAACTATGGACTGACTCAGCATGTGACGGAGCCCACGCACAATAAGGGGCACACTCTGGACTTAATTATCTCAAAGGGTCTGAATATCTCTAAGGTTGTGGTGACTGATGTTGCACTCTCTGATCATTCCTGTGTTTTCTTTGAGAGCTCTATTTCTGTTCACAAAAATGTTCAAAAAGAGGTAACCACAAAGTGATATTTAAAGGAGACCTATCATGCTATATTTAAATGATATAGTGTATGACCGTACCTATATAAGGTATATTTATACATTTTATTTTTCAAAATACCAAACAGATCATTTTTTAGCCATGCCTCGTTTTGCTCATTTTCGCTCTATTCCAAGCCTGTCTTTGAAAATTCTGAGCAGCAGCTGACCACCGCCCCCCTGCAGAAGAGGGGGGCATGAGCTGGCGAGAGTCACGTTACCATGTTTGCTGTGATTACGAGTGTGGAATAAACATGTCATCTCAGAGCAATGCATGTGTTCAAGCATATTATCAATTTGATCCAGAACTGACCCTGAAGCAGCGGAGGTTTTGGTGGAGGTGCAAACATCTCGGTTGCAGCAGGACGTTTCTGAATGGTTAGTTGACAAGCTGTTGTCCCTATTTATTTTTACTCTGTTTGTTACGATGCTTGCTACTTATTCCGTTCATATTTTGGCTAATTAGCAAGAATGCAATGTGTACAGTTTGTAACTTAGAGTTTGACCCAGCAATAAGTCTCTGAAAGGCGGGGGAAAGTTCTGTGGATAGAGGCAGAGCGCAACGGCAGGCAGAGAGGAGCAGCAGCAGCAGGCAGAGAGG
>NW_011367249.1:0-1964 GCF_000735185.1 Notothenia coriiceps | reverse complement strand
CACCTCAAC
Source organism: Notothenia coriiceps (assembly GCF_000735185.1). Classification (NCBI taxonomy): domain Eukaryota; kingdom Metazoa; phylum Chordata; class Actinopteri; order Perciformes; family Nototheniidae; genus Notothenia; species Notothenia coriiceps. Next base: position 1,955 of record NW_011367249.1, on the reverse strand, counting down.
TTTGTAACCCAGGAAAGGAGTAGGAATCCTGGGTACGTGAGTGTTAAAAGTGCATTACACTGTTTTAATCCGACAGCCGCTGATGTGCACGGAAGTCTGTCCGTTTCGTTAACATTTGAATAGCCAAATGGACGGAAATCCGTCCTACAGTATATGCGAATGAGAGGTTTGGCAATGCACGTGGCCGTGGCTCATTCCCCTGATAGGTGGAGAGTTGACCAATAAGCGGAGCACCTCTTTGTGACGTAGAAAAGTGTTGAAATCTGGATCCGTTTTTTTCAGATCCGTTGCAGCCCCTTTTTTAGAGATTTGGCTAAGGAGGAAAATAGAGAGGGTTGTGTTTTCTGACACTTGGTGAGTTCCCTGGAACACCCGGGACACATATTCATGTATAAAAGATGTACAAAGGTGCATTTTGCATGATAGGTCCCCTTTAAGGTAAAAGAGGATAATAGAGGAAGCCATCTGATCATCAATGTCACTGTTAGGTGGAGAGATCTGACTGATAAGGCGGAAGGACTTTGTAGACTAAACTTTAACTGCTACAATTGGTTAAACTGTGCGTCAGGTGTTACCATGGTTCCCAGGTAGCAGTGAGTCACCATGTAGAGATGGAAAAGTTAAGAGTTCAGTCGTGCATCGATCGTTTACCACCCGTGTATGTTGCTTTGTAAGGCAGGCTCCTGGACTCAGCCACTCAGTTAAAAGCAGCCTTGGCAGAGGGCACTTTGTTGTTTGTTGAAAGTTACAGAAATAATACATGTATTTGATGACATTGGAAAAAAAGTATAAACAGGCAGGTTCTGTAAAGGTAGAAAAGACAAAAATGTATTGAGGGATATGCTTAATATGCTGATCCCAAAAAAACAAAACACACCTGGTTACAATAGAACACAATCATGCCAACAAAGTAGATCTTCTTCATACATATACTGTACATAAAGACTATGAATAGAAGTGAGACAGCAACTTTCCCCAGCTGTTTTCTGCACCTGGGTTTTGGTTCTTTTCATTTAGATACTTTTAGAAAATAACAGTTTTTCCTTTCTTTACTGCACCAACAATTTGTATCATTCCTAAATAAATGATATTATTGAGATATTTACATATTCTATCGGGCTGTACGTGGAAACAGGACCTTGGAGTTAAGCACTTATTAAAAACATTTTCAATCACTTTTTATCTGAACTTTACACCAGAACATTATATTTGCTTTACATTACTTTCAAGCCATGAATTAAAAAGTTGCAGGATGAAGTTCACTTTTAGTCTCAGTCTTCTCCTGAACTACAATTTTTCAAAAGATTCCCACTGCAGTCTCAACTTTATTTGACTTTACCACGGTCATTTCATCTGTTCATTTCCTGTGATTTAAATCCTCACATTGACTGAAGTCACACTCCTTCTCTGGCAAACAGCCCAGAGAGGGAACCTGCCAACTTTAACACGCATTTCTCATATGAGGTTGAATAAGAAGGTGAGTTTCGCATCTATGTTTTGAGGGCTGTAAATTAAGTCTTTCTGAATGCCGGAAGTGTTTCAAAGACATTCTGTTGAGATTGAGAGCCAGAAGCCTTCAGTGTCCCGGGACTTAAGCAATAGATGGCTCAAGATTGGTTAATATTTTTTAAGTAGACTTATTATATTTAACTACAACAATGCATGATGATGCTTACAAATGCATGCCCAAAGCCCCAGAAAGGTATTGGCTATATTTTGGTAGGAATGTAAATGATGATGATGAAATCTTAACCAACTTAGTTATCACACTTCCAAATGTCTGAATCGCAACATTTTAAATATCACCGCATTTTTCTCCAAAGAAAAGCCATACGAATCATTCACAATGTCAAATACCTTGATCACACTAACACATTATTCCTGCAGTCAAAATTGTTAAAATTCACAGACCTGGTAGAATTCCAAACGGCACAAATCATGTTTAAGGCTAATCA
>NW_011367248.1:0-4935 GCF_000735185.1 Notothenia coriiceps | reverse complement strand
TTGGCAGTAACATATAGGGGTGTTTCTAGAAAGATATAGTATGAGTACGGTGGCGCTGATCTTGTTTATAAGATCTATAAATGGTCTCGAGAAAATGTCTCCCGTATACAAGATGTCTCCTGACGTAAACAACAACGTGACGACGGGGCTCGGTAAAAACAAAGCTGTCTCTGTTTGATACTCAGATTTCTGGATTCATTATAAAGCTCTTGACGAACGGAAATATTGTTTTCGGGCATAACTTTAACATTTTACAGGGGAAATCTGCTTTTTGGTTTGAGGGCGCAGCGCCGAGAGTAAATTCCCCGGTGCAGAGAAAACCCTGGAGGTAAAAGTAAAAAAACAACCAATTCAGAGAGTTGGAACTAAGCATTAGTGAATATGAAGACACAGGGAGAGTTGATCTTAACATCTTGATCCACATTTAGTGATATTGACACCAAGCCATAATGTTCCTTTGTGTGTAGGTTTGTAGTTCCTAAAGGCTTTTTGTTAGATCATTTGCTGACAATATGCAACGGTTTGAGTCCCTTCTTTTTTATTGAAATTGAAATTGTTGGAGCACAATTAAATTGCCAGACAAAAATGTTGGTTATGTGTACAATTCAAATCAGCCTTGTATCGTGTTTAAAATAAATTAAACCCCCTGATCCCAACACCAACGCTCAACCCACTGCGCCACACGCCTCCCTACACCACATGGTAAAGGTTGTGAAAGCATTGGTTAGGCAGAAAAACTGCTGGTTTGAATTAGAAAAATAAGATTATGGTTTTGGCTCAATGGAAACCTTGTCTCCTGGGCACACACACACACACACACACACACACACACACACACACACACACACACACACACACACACACACACACACACACACACACACACACACACACTCACACACACACATAAATAACAGACGTGATCCTCGTGTGCTCGCTTCACCTGGGAGATGTTGCTGTTGTACGCATGTAAATGTTTCTGAGGACAAAAATCTGAGCGCCAGCATTTTGTGAATTCCTCCGGTGGAAGAAATGCTTTTGTTGGAGGAAATGTCAGGTTGCAAATGAAAGAAAAATGATCTTTAGAAGAAAACAGAAGGAGGATTCTTGCAGCATGGAGAAAAGACTGACATTTAGGGGACCATGTGGATTTTCGTAGTTAGGGAAATCTCCTTATAGACACTGACCTATCCAGCTTGTTGTGTCTATGTCATGTAACTCTCTTGAATGTGGATTTAAATGACCAACAAAACCTCACACACAACGTTTCAAAAGTATGCGTTTCCCAGTACTGCTGATTGACAGGCGATAACTAGGATTTTTATTTTGAAAAACACCTCATCAACAAGCCCTATCAGCAAAGACTTAGCATGAAAAAGATATCTTGGGCAGCTAACGTCCTCATCATGGAGTCGGTTTCAGTAAGAGAGTTAGGGTGTAATATTATTTACTTGATTTTTTAATCTACTTATTCCTGAAATGTTTTCAGGGTTGCGTTCAATAACACAAACTCTAATCTGCTTATTTCTACGAAAAGGCACACACGAAGTATCTTATTTTCATGCTACCTCCTGTATCTATACCTATTTCTTCCTCCTCCTCCTCCTCCTCCTCCTCCTCTCTGCAGGCTTCCTCTCATTACTGCCGATCTGTCAGCATGGTGTTTCTCATCAGTGATGGAAGGCTGGTAAAGAGAGTCTGTTTTGATTTGCACATAGGGTTGTTCTTTTATAATAATAATGGAGCTGAAACTATTGTGTTTGTTGCCAAAATCAGACGTTATTTTTATTGGCAAAAATGAATATAGAATTGTTTTTTACGGGTTTTTTAGCACTTTTTTTGGACTTTTTATCGAAAGCATCACCGTCCTGTGTAATATCTCCAGAAATGTCTGAAAAATATGGTTGAAAATGTGTTTTAAATACATGTACAACTGTGAAACATTACCAAAAAAGGAGAGAAAATTCTCAAAATATTCTGAAATTTTGTTTGAAAAGAAATGTTTGCAAAAAAAAACTGAAAAATTGAAAATAAATCTGTTCAATATTTATAGAAAAATATTCAATATAAAACTAAATTTGTCATCTGCTTTAAACTGTACTTGTAGATATTGGTTTTATGTGATTTATTAACAGTGGTTAAAGCCGCCCCAGTGTAAATAAAGTAATCGTCGCCTTCTTTATTTACACACACTGCGGTGTGTTGACTCATCCCGCCTGGATGAACAGTAAATCTGCTCTTTCTCTATTCAAACCCTGCTTTCTATAACCATTGAATTCTGGGAGACAAAGTCAGTGTGAAACAGGAAGTGAGTGCTTTGCTGTTCATTCTGATGTACTGGCACATTTTAACATCTATAATCTGCTCTTAAAGTCTCACTGACGAGGCATGAAGTCACAGAAACCCCCCGGCTGTTTCAGGACCATAATGCAGCGTGTTGTCACCAAATAGAGACGCTGTTTGTGCCTCTAAATTATCCAATTTATCTTCGTGGGCCAACAGCTGCGTTTGTGTTTGCGTCGCACCGCAGTTAAACCACAGAAACAGCCTCACTATTGTCGGCTGAAGTCAGGAATTTGTTGTTGTGTTTCGAGTCAAGACTCTCTTTGTCCTTTACGGGAAAGTTAATCTACCACAAATCTACAATCTACTCACTTGTACCGAGACGTATGCATGAATGCGACATATTCACAACAGAGTAGGAATGAGTCCTAAAACCCATAAATCAGTCAGCATTTTAGCGCTTCTTGTTCCCTTGTCTGGAAGTCCAATGGGAATTTTGATGGATGCCTCAAATAAAGTCTTAAAAAGAGTCTAAGAGACTGCTGACTTTCACTATGCCGAAAACTAGATTATCTTGCTAAACAAAATATGTAAATATCATAAATTACAGACCTTTTTTTCTGCAATAATCCAAGAAATGAGTCAGCATTTCATCACTTCCTGTCCCCCTGGTCTGGAGGTCAATGGTTTTCTGAATGTGTTTTTTGTTGTTATCCTGAAATAAAGTCTGTGGTTAACACAAGCTGAAGTCATGTGACCGTGCTGTAGTTCCTTTAGAGCCCAACATTAGCCACCTTTAGCTTGGCGGAGGTGACGTGAAGTCATGTGACCGTGCTGTAGTTCCTTTATAGCCCAACATTAGCCACCTTTAGCTTAGCGGTGGTGACGTGAAGTCATGTGACCGTGCTGTAGTTCCTTTATAGCCCAACATTAGCCACCTTTAGCTTGGCGGAGGTGACGTGAAGTCATGTGACCGCGCTGTAGTTCATTTATAGCCCAACATTAGCCTCCTTTAGCTTAGCGGTGGTGACGTGAAGTCATGTGACCGTGCTGTAGTTCCTTTATAGCCCAACATTAGCCTCCTTTAGCTTAGCGGTGGTGACGTGAAGTCATGTGACCGTGCTGTAGTTCCTTTATAGCCCAACATTAGCCTCCTTTAGCTTAGCGGTGGTGACGTGAAGTCATGTGACCGTGCTGTAGTTCCTTTATAGCCCAACATTAGCCTCCTTTAGCTTAGCGGTGGTGACGTGAAGTCATGTGACCGCGCTGTAGTTCCTTTATAGCCCAACATTAGCCTCCTTTAGCTTAGCGGGTGGTGACGTGAAGTCATGTGACCGTGCTGTAGTTCCTTTATAGCCCAACATTAGCCTCCTTTAGCTTAGCGGTGGTGACGTGAAGTCATGTGACCGTGCTGTAGTTCCTTTATAGCCCAACATTAGCCTCCTTTAGCTTAGCGGTGGTGACGTGAAGTCATGTGACCGTGCTGTAGTTCCTTTATAGCCCAACATTAGCCTCCTTTAGCTTAGCGGTGGTGACGTGAAGTCATGTGACCGTGCTGTAGTTTCTTTATAGCCTAACGTTAGCTTTTTACTTCGGAAATCATAATGTGGCATTAATATGTGGAGATTATCCTGCTGAAATGTCATAATCATAAACGTTTGTTTCTGCAATAATCCAAAATCCAATGGAAAAGTCCTATTGGATTTTTGTGGAGGGAACCAGGGAGATGCTAACTTAAGGTTAACCTACAAAAACATCAATATCTTTACTAATATCTGTATTCAACACGTTTTAAAAAGTCAAGACAGCCATTTAAAGCTTCCTTTTTCTTCGCCGTTCTCATCCATATCTCTGCAGGCTTAACTGGTGACGTTGTTAGAAACCTCCATGTCAAATGGATGGAGAATTTGTCCATCACGAATCTCTTTGCTGCCCCACTCAGGAAACAGATAATGCGACGCTGCCCTCTTCCTCGCTCGTGTAAAACATCCTCGAGTTCGCTCTGGATCAAAGCGAGATCACACACATCCTCAGGGAACCCCGGGGAGCCGGTCTTGGCCGAGAGAGAAAAGGTTAGCGGTTGAAAGTGTTTTTCTGCAGGGAGGAAAAAGAAGCATTAGAGAGGGAGGAGGTCAGAGGGCCTCTTTAATGACCGCTGTTCAACAAACACAGAGGTGAGGATGACTCAGAGAATGAGAACAAGAGAGGAAATAAATGTGACTCAATCCAGAGCCATTGTTTGGAATACAGACTTCCAGGGTGTGGGTTTAGGAAATGTTCAATAAGGAAGTGAGGCATATGTTAAGACACAATAAAGCTGCAATGTGTTATACCAAGCATACCTTACAGCAGGGAAAGAATATGCACACTCAACCAAATGATACTGAACATCAAGAAAGGAAACATTTCTAATTATATATTACCGTCTAGTCTCTGGTTTCAATCTCCATGAGAAATAACCTTTTGTTTTTAATGATTTCTTAATTAAATGTATCATCAATTATGTATTTATGTATTATAATTTCTATTACAAATACTGTTTCAATTAAATTAAATAAAAAAGCTTTTTCTGTTTACAGAGAATTAATGAATTAATTGCAGATCATTTGCAGGATTCATGCATCCCGTCACTTCTTATTAAAGTGTTTAAAG
>NW_011367247.1:252083-277236 GCF_000735185.1 Notothenia coriiceps | reverse complement strand
TGCGTGCGTGCGTGCGTGCGTGCGTGCGTGCGTGCGTGCGTGCGTGCGTGCGTGTACCTGGTAGGAAAGTATGTAGTTTTCAAGCACACAGACGCAAATCCGTAAGATCTTTCTCTCTCTTTCTCTGCGCCTAAACACACATTCAAGACAAAAACAACTGATCTTTGGCTTGTGTCTGTTAAAAGGCAGCTGCCAATTTAAATTCTTAATTTATTTGTGTTGTTATGCAAATAAATACATGTTTGCTGCCACTGGAAATTGTGGCTGTAAATCTTCATGGTTTAATAATGTGCTGATGACTGGTTTAGTGCTCACACACGCAAACATTTTTGGGATTAATAATGCAGTGTGTTGGTCCTGATAATGGGTCTCTTATGATTTGGAGTAGTACAAAGTCAAACCAAGTCGAAGAGGCTCAAGTTGATTTTATCTTCCTTTCTCACCTTTTTCATTCACCTCTTCTGTGTTTCTATTTCCCATTAAACTTTCATTAGGACCCTGGACTGGTCTTGACATCTAATGCAAACATTTTGAAAAGTCAGGCAAAAGGGCTCTGTGTGCATTGACACTGTCTATCACTATAAAGTCAGATGTTTATTTGATCCCCATCTGACATTTATTTCTTTACCATCTTGTGAAACGTAGCTTCTCTGACTTGTGCTCTTCTCTAAAAACATATCCTGGCTTTCAGTTGATTAGGTATATTTCCTGTTATTTGGATGACACAGCTTATTTCAATACCAGACATGCCTACAGGACAAATGTAGGGTTAAGCTTCTCAAAGTCAAAAGTCAAAGTCAACTTTATTGTCAATCTTTCAGTTTGTGTGTACAGACAGAGAGATCGAAATACCGTTTCCCACAATCCCGAACACAAAAAAAAAATGAATACAAATATGTATAAACCTACAGTATATATACACAATCAAAATACACATTCATACATATGCACACATTAAGACCTAAATAAAAGCACAGCAATCAATATATACAAAATAAAAGTCACTTCAATATCTTTGAGAATGTACATTAGTGCTTGCCCACTTTGACATGTTGACTGCAGAGGTGGGGGTAACTCTGATCTTATGTTTGGAAAGCGCCCACCTAAAGCCTATGCCACCAGTCGCCTGGCGGATAAGCTGACATTTCGCCTTTTTTTCTCTTTGTGTCTTTCAATATTCCTCTTAATAGCATATGCTTTCACCGCCCACCGTTGTGTTTCATTAATCAAGTTTTATCCCATCTGTTCTATCTGGCTTTTCAGAAATGTTAACTAAATAAAATGTCTCTTTCTCGGAAATATTTATTTTGTGGTCAAGTTAGTGGAAATGAGAAACCAAACTGTGTAGCCCCCATACCTGGTTAGCAATAATTTAATAACATTTCCATATGAATTTGCTCGGTCCTTCCCTTTTCCATCTCTTTGTGTGCGTCACCATCTCTTTGTCCTTGTAACCTACATGTCATTTCCTATATACTGTATTTAATTAATAACATAAGGACATCATAGGGTTCTCTTTGGACTGTCTCCTTTTATTAATTTTCAAGTTTGATCTAGGACTATTTCTTTACAAAATTATTTGAACCTACTTTACCAGTCTCTCTCTCTTGCTGATTGGTTAAAAACATGTATTTTTTGTATCTCCAGGAACGTTATTGGTTGAGAACATGCAGATAAATGGCGTGGCTGAGGGTCCGGATCGTACCATCTCTCTGTCGCTGAGGGATAACCACGATCACTGGGTGATCCTTGACCAATCCAAACAAGCCCTTTACCTCAACAGCACCGGACGGGTTCTTGACAGAGATGTGAGGCGTCTGTGTTCTTTATACAGACAACATCTGCTTCTTTTTTATTATTTTACTTTAGTGGTTGGACTTTACTACAAATTATTGTTATGGCATAATTCGCATGGCTGTTTTACTCTTTCCAGCATTTGTTATTGTGAGAAAGTTTTAGCTCCTGCTCATCCGTAAAAAAAACAAGCCTCCTGCTGTTTTTTGTCTGTAAAGCAAACCAAGCAGATGTTTTCAAAAGTGATTTGTAAACAAAAAAATACAAAAGAATGTTAGTCCTTTATGAAATATTGATGTATTTTTCATTACTGTACAAGCAAGCTTTTTAACTATTTATCCATTTCTCTGTGTTTCCCTTTTTCCAGCCCCCCTCGTATATTCAGTCCATTGTGGTTCAGGTTCAGTGTACCAACGAGCTGGTCGGCACGGTGATTTTACACGAAGTCCGCATCGTTGTTCGAGACCGCAACGACAACGCGCCACATTTCCAACAGCCAAGATACTATGTTGCCGTCAGTGAGGTAAAACACAAGCACACGGACATGGGGGTCAACATCAGTGTTTGCATTGACCTGCTACACCTTATGTACACACTGCAATGTATTATGAATAACAACATCCACCAAATAGCCTTGTACATGGCTTTTGCTGTCAGACGGGCAGCACCACAAGCACAGAAAGAGCAGAGTTTTTGGACAGCAGAGGAACATATCTGTTATTCTGAGCTTTCCAGAATAGTCTTTAAGAAGCCAATCCCACCGTTAGTGTGTCCTCCAGAGTCTGGAATTTAACTAGAGGCGGTTCAAGCTGAAAACTGGACAAGGAAACATGCAGCCTGCTGCCAGCGCAGACCCAGCAGAATATCTCATTATGCAGTCTTCCCCAGCCTGTCCAACTCAATCCCTCTCCTCAACCTCTCTCTTTCTCTCTCCTGGCCCTTCTTCCCGCTCTCCACTCCCAGCTCTTCATTATGTCACCTTTTTCTCCACCTCCCCGCCTTTCCTCTGCCACACTCTATATATTTCTGCTTGTCTCTCCTCCTCCTTCTTTCTTACAGCCCTCCAGTTTCTCATTACTCCTATTAAAATTATTCCTTTGGATATTTTTGAACGACCACCGTACAACAGATGCTTTATAAAGAACTTTGAGAGATGAGTCCTCTGCCAGCCAACATGAAAATGTAGTTTGTTAAATGTGGTTTTGGCTTTGTGGTCTTCATTTTTTTAAAGTTTAAACATTTGAGTGTGCACATTAGGCTATTGTTTAATTCACTTTACTTTGCCCCCAGAACATTAAACATTAAACTTGCTTTTTGTCGTCTATTACTACCAATTATTGATTGCAAGGGAGCGAGGCAGACAGATTAAGACACACAGAGAGGCAATATGCTTATTTATAAGAATGTCTGGGGCACAGTTTATGAGTTCTTCCTGAAAGTTTCTGGGTACAGGGTGATCCTGGGGGCTGATTTCTTGAGTTGGCACCGGTGCCAGAGTCTGCAGTTCTTTCATTAAAGCCGTATCCGAAAAAATTGCAAAGTGACAGCGTCAGACGTACTCACCGCCATTGTTGTATCAGTGGGAAGCATAACCCTGTTTAGGGAAATGATGTAACAAATCATTGGTGCAGCAGCTAAATTAAACTTAATGTCAAATGTTTGTCATGCTGTCTGGAGTTTAGACTGCTGTTTTGATACATAATCAGACAGGTCCCAAGGCACATGCCTGGAAAAATACAGCATGGCAATATATAGCTGGCAAAAAGCTTCCTTTTTATTTGCTGTAGAAAGTTTTCAACTCCCTGCTTAAGAACTTCTCTCAGAAAAGCCAATATCTTTCTGAATATCTATTGTAGCTTCGTTTTCTTTACTAGAAGTGAGTTATTCTGTTGCTCATGTGCAGTGAACATTTAAAATATTTTATTTACCGCTCAAACTTCGAGTTATTGTAAACAACGGCCAATATGGATTTGTTGTATCTTAGGCCATCAACTGCATGATGCCAGTGATTATTCGATTATTCGAATATTCGTTACAGTCTCCATAATCGAATATTATTTTTAAAAATCGATTTTATTTATATATTTTTTTATTATTATTTATGTTTTTTTTTTTTTCTGGCTTAGTTTCAACCAAAATATAGACTAATGCTAATAATAGTAATAGTATTAATAATTGTAAATGGCCATTGGTCACACCACCAGTTTGTTTTACTGTAAACTTGGAGGAAGCCTGCGTGCAGAGCAGACTGCTGTGCTGCTGCAGCACGCTACACACCGACCCCGCCCCCACCCCCCCTCTCTCTCACACGTGCGACTAAAGAGGAACAAAGCGGCAGGTAAAAAGAGTTCCTCCTCGTGGAACTACTTCGAATTTACAAGTCCAAAGAAAGTTAAATGCAAGCTCTGCGAAAAGACGTTGGTCTATCACAGCTCAACCTCAACAATGCGTTCGCATTTGAGTACGAAGCACGCCAAAGAGGTTACAGAGAAAGACGCAGCACTGCTGCGCATAGCGCATCTCCAAATAAAGGCAATGACAGGCACTTTAGAAAATAACAAAAAATAAACCAACATCATGTTGATGTAGATCTATTTGTCGTTTATTTTGTTTGTACTGTTAAACATGGTCCAGTAAAGAAAACAACGGAATTCCTGTTGTCTGAGTATTTTTTTTCTCCCGCGGGAGGGGGGTCGAATAATCGATTATTATTCGCCAGGGCTGCCGAATAATCGATTTTGATCATGGTCAGTTTCTGGCAACCCTACTACATAAATAAATTTAAACGTGTACAAAAATGCGCCAGTCATCCATTCTCCGAAAGGATTTTTGAAATTGGTCCGTGCGCAAAGCATTGTGGGGATTTGAAGGACGCGAAGTTTACCCATGTGCAGCCTCGAAATTACCCCCAAACCAAGGAAGTGGCCTCGATGGAATTCCAAGTATGCTGGAGATTGGAACAGTCCTTCGGCGGCACTCAATGACATAGTATCCTTGAAATATTGGCTTGGAAGCCAGTCTCCTAGCGATTGAGAAACGGCCACTGTCTACAGTGGGGCAAAAAAGTATTTAGTCATCAGTTGTGCAAGTTNTGGAGTGCGCACGGACCCCCGTGGGACAGGCTCTCCCTGCCTGCTCGTAGCCATGTGCAATGCCTCCGCAAAGCCAGCCTGCCAGGCGTTTCTTGCTGTCCAAGAAACGCCTGGCAGGCTGGCTTTGCGGAGGCATTGCACATGGCTACGAGCAGGCAGGGAGAGCCTGTCCCACGGGGGTCCGTGCGCACTCCACACGAGCTGTGGCTGCGTCAACAGCTTTATTCAACGGTGTGAAGGACATATGCACGGCGGCGTCTTGGTCAACGCCAGGTCCCTTCATAAAGTTTTATCTCTTGGATATGTCTGGCTCTTTCTTAGCGTCTGTGCTTGCTGGGGCAACACAGGACTGGTGAGGAGGGGGGGTCTGTGGGTCAGTTGGCATCTGACCCCCTCCCCGGGCGTAAATGCGCTTACGTTTCTCCGGACTCCTGGAGGGTCGCGGGGTGACGTAATGCGCTTTGGGCCCTTACAGGGCTAAAGGGCTCCCCTCGCCTGGGGGAGAGCCCTCCATACTATAGTCCGTACACACTCTGCACGGGGTCAGTGTCTGAGTGTGGGGACATAGGGGGCACTTGCACTCTCCCCATGCTCTTTAGGGACTCAGGAGAGAGGGTGCATAGTGAACCCATACAGCTGCGGACTTTCCCTGTCTGCCTATAAGCGGATGCAGGGGAGCCCTCAGCACTGTTTTCGAGCACACTTTTATGCGAGGCAATTCTGATGGAATACTTTTGTGGCATACAGGAGAAAAATCTTGTAAAAGTCACCAAACGCCTAAGTGTATAAACATCTACAATTCATACAAATATTAGAAGATTTATTTTTATTTCAAATGTTTTAAAATATCTCTTCTTTCTCTTATCCAGGTTGTGGTTCTGGGTGGGGAGGCCGAGGGGCTGTTGTCAAGCAAGCCGGGGTCGTTGCAATGCAGGAGGGGTTTTACTCAAGAGGAATACATCATCCAAACGGACCAAGAGCTGGCAAAGGGACAGGCTGTCTTCAACGGTCAGTACACACACACACACACACACACACACACACACACACACACACACACACACACACACACACACACACACACACACACACACACACACACACACACACACGGCTCCAGTAATAATCCCCAGCCGTTGGGTGGGGGTTGTTTCAGAGTCCTGCTGATATTTGAACCATAATGGAGGAACTTTGTTAAGACTCAGCCCATACTGTCCTTCTGTCAGGATAAATGCTGTCCAGTCTGATTACTGCACTTAACATTTTATGATGATGGTGATACACATATCGGGCCTTGTCTTCTATTTCATTGATTCATGTATGAGTCTACTTTTCTTAGAAGGGTTAGAAAGTAATAATACATAATATAATTATAGTAAATAAAGCAAACTTTGGTGTATGATTTGTGCTTTGGGAAGGCTGAACCTGATTCAAAAGTCATGCAGTTGCTTTATTGATACTAAGGCCAAGTTCAGGCATCAGTAAATAATATTTATTTCTCAAAATCAGATATTTAAAACAAACACTCAAATATGTTTGTGTCCAGGCATCATCTTCTGTGCCTATGTATGTTAGAACTACAGCTCTGGATCCAAGTCCAAGACAAAAACGTAGAATCAGGGCTCCAAACTATCTAAATGTAGTCGGGTTTGGATACAATTTGCTGTCCAGACTTTGTTTGTTTGTTTGTAACCTTTATTTATCCAGATTGGTCCAATTGAGATCATAGATGTCTTTTCCAATTTTTACTATTATTAAAACTAATCAGGATGTACCTGAGACTGGAACCAGACCTGAAACTGGAACCAGACCTGAAACTGGAACTAGAGCTGAGAGTGGGACCAGAACTGAGTGAAAGCATAAGAAAGTGTTCTCAACTGTTTGCATCATTATAATGAAGGACTCAGCCTTTAGTTTGATAAGTTAAATGTTTACCCTAACTGGTAAATGGTAAATGACTGCAGAGTCATGAACCTTCCTATTTGTGGAAACGACCTGACCTCCTGATCCATGTCCCCCTCCAACAAGCATAGACATTTTGGGCTCCTTGGTTCCAGCGTGGGAAATAGTAATAGTAAATAGTATTGGGGTCAGATGCACTACTCCGCTTCAATAAATGAAGCAATGCTGTTCTCTTTGTAAATGCAGAACAGCGGAAACTGGCTTTTTGCACACATTTAATTTCAGAGGCATTGTGTAAAAGCATTTTTACATTTGATAAAAAGAACAATCTTCACAAAGGTTGCTGCCTATTTAAAAAGCACCTGTCCAACTCTAATGTTACCACAACAAGCTACATGTTAGCTTATGATTGCCAAGTATGCAATAATAAGGAGCTTCAAAGTGCCAGTCCCTGGTGGATTGTTACGTCTGGTCCATATGTTTGAAATTGAAAACCAAGAATATTAAAGAAATTATCCGCTCAAATATATTTTCAATATCAAACTCTTCAGCTCGTGGTAAGCTTGGCATATGTCTACTTACAGCCACTTTACTTACAAGTTGTGAGTAATGTTCCTTAATGTATTTCCTGAGTTTCAACTTTCATATCTGTGAAAGAAGCATTGTAATCACATTTAATTCATGAGAAATGCAACAGTGCTGCCAGGAAAAAGATCGGGGCAACAAATAGAAGTGAGACCGATTTTTAAACAAACCACCAGAGTATCAAGGTAGGAATTTCATGGCGGCCATGGCCGTCGTTGCTCCTCGGTCTGGCCGTTATGCCCCACAAATAGTTGTATGCCCTACGGCCACAATGGCCTGTGTGCCCCTCACACTGTTAAAATCTTGAAGTTGCTTTAAAAGCGTTAGAACAGTGGTTTCTGAACTGCATTATGCTGCGTTCACAACGGACACAATGCGAACATTCGCATTGCTCTAATCGCTGGAGTTTCACCATGGCTGTCAACTGTGTATACTCCTGTCATTCGTGTCGTGGAAACCAACTACAACACAATTAACATATTTTACCGTGATTTAATTGTAATACACGTTTCAAAATGATGCCGGACATACTGATAACGGTTAGTAAAAACCATGCTTTAATGCTTTGACAAGTGTGCAGACAAGACGGCAGGCGAAAAACCTTTTAAAATGCGTGTTTTCTGAATGTCGGATCGATCAGGCTAAACTAACCTGTATATGCTCCGTCTAAACTCACAACAACGTCCTAAAGACAGAAATAAAGCAGCGACTGTATTCACCATGACACAGACAGTCTGTGGTTTGTACATGTTTAACTTTTGTCCAGTTTCTGAACAGATATGAGGAGCTGTTAGCTCTGTGTGCTAACAGCTAACAGATAATGTTTTGGTTTTCTGACTTAACGTCAGTGGCGGAGATCCTCACTGCTGATTGGCTACCGCGAGAACGCGTTACGCAAATTTGACGCTTGAGTTTAAAACATTTATTAAAGAGACTCGTACACACACACACACACACACACACACAGTATTGCTTGTTAATACAGTTGAATGCTGGAGCTTCACTGTGCACTGCTTAATGTTGTATGTGCAGAGTTTGACCCTTGAAGGCTGTTTCCTCTGCCCTGAAATTGAATATATTTGTTACATATTAATATAATTTTAGATTTTTTTAGATAGAAAACATACCAAACACTAATTATTCAAAGTAGAGTATTTCATTTTATATACGGTAATACTAAGGAGGCATAGGCCTATATGATTATAATGTTTGACATTATTGATATTTAAAAAGTGATTTCTTTTCCATGTCATTTGTGTGTTTTTCTTATCGTGAAGTTATTTATCTGTAAGCTCCAAATCCAAATGTTTCCCTCAATGGCCTTTGTGCCCTGGCATGTGGCCTTTGTGCCCTAAGAAAATGTGTGACACCAAAGGCCAAATGGCCTTGCCCCTAAAATGATGAAATTCCAAGCCTGCAGAGTATATTTAAATACTTTCATATTCAGTTTGAAAACATGACTGCGGGCGTTCAGAAACACATCTGGGTCAAACTCTCCTCTGCTTGTGGTTTACCCGACCAAACCCGATCAATCAGTATAATACGTCTCTGTGCTGTGAGTCAGAGGCTGCAGTGATCAGTATCATTGACCAGGCCTCAGCAGCACGCTGATCAATGTACAGTATGTATTGGTAGAGGGGGGGTGAGAGGGGAGTGTTTGAGCTCTGCTCTCTCCACACACGCCGGTTGCTGCTTTGGATTTATTTGTTTTAAACAAAAATCTGCATTTTATTTACCCTGTGGCATTTCATTTATTAGTTTTGTTTTTAAGAATCACAACTTCACATAATGTATATTGGCGCTAAATCTGAATTGTTTTTTAATTTAATATTTTTTGTACATTTCCATTTCTTGCTAAATCTGTATGATTTTATAATAATATTATTAAAATATATATATATTTTATATTATTTTTTGAGTAGTGAGTACAATAGGAAAATAACAAATTACAATGAAAAAGAAAATATGTGCAGTATATCAGAATTTAAAATGGAAATGCTGTGCTGTTTTAATAGATTTAGTGAACTATTTGGAACAGAACTGTTCCAAATATTTATAGGAATTTGCAAGTTTCCCAGAATGTAGTATGAGGAATGCCTCACATGGTGTGTGCGGTCATGTAGTTTGTATGGATATAACATTGTAAGTAGTCTTTAAAGAAACCTTCCTTTACCAATTTAAACAGTAGTTCAGTCTGAGAAAAACTTGATAAAGTAATCTCGATATAGTTTAAAACATGTTCTACATATGGCAATGAATAATCCGACTAAAACATGTTCCCTACTGTCATGTTTTCCAGCCTCCAGAGATGTGTGTTGAGTCAATATGTCCACACAGCTGTCTGCTTATTCTCTCCATACAGGAAGTATGTTTGTTATTGATGCCTGTAAAAGAGCACGTCACTGCACAGAGCACACTGCTTTTAAAGGGGAATTGCAGGCATTGTGTTTGAATGACACAGTGTTACAGACTCTCTTCCGCACCAGGAACAGTTAGTTCACAGATAGTTTACTTTGGTTCTGCTGAGCGTTGTTTCCACGGCTACCGGTCTCATGGACCGTAGAGATGTGTACATGTAGTGCCGATCTGCTGTTTAGAAGAACAGAAGAAGCATGTGGTTGTACAGGGCAGATCCCACTGTGAACATGTGAAACTCCATGAATATGAAACAGGTTTTTCTGTCGGAAGAAATGAAGGTCAGAAAGTGACTCCTCCGCTGGAAATAAATCACTTTTTTATGATTTAAAAAAAAAAATTGTATTCTGAAGGAATGTGTGAAACAAAGCTGACCAACCAAACAGGCTTTTGCTTATTACATCAAAGTATCAGGCAAAAACCCTAGTATAGCAGCGCTGAGAAAGTGTGTGTGAGTGTGTGTGATCACATGTCTGTGTGCTTCATTGGACTTGTATGAGAAGTGTAACGAGGCAACAGTGACTGAAGCTGACAGAGCGGCTAGGGAAACAAGAGAGAGCCTCAAATCGGTGTGTGTGTGCAGGGTTGGGAGGGTTACTTTAAAATGTATTCCGTTACAAGTACAAGGTAACTGTAATTTTTTTAAATCTGTAACCTGATCTGAGTTTCAAAATATAGAAGTAATGTAACTTCATTACTTTCCGTTACTTTTGGATTTCTCCAAGATCAAATGCAAAAAAGAAAGGAACAAATGAGAAGAATTGAAATCTGCCCCTTTTATAACAAAATGTGCTCGTTTTTGGTTTTATAGTAACATTGTTATTCTTGCCATTTGTTTTAACGGCCTCATGACTCATGGTGTGTTGCCGGACTCCATGTTGACTGTTGCCTTGGTGCCTGTCATTAAGGACAAAGCGGGCAAGGTAGGGAGCTTGGATAATTATAGACCAATTGCTCTAGCCAGTGTGTTATCCAAAGTCCTGGAAATAATTTTGTTGGATAGACTATGTTCTTATTTATGTACCTCAGATTTGGCTTCAAGGCTAAGCATGGTACTGAGCTATGCATCTATGCTTTGAACTAAATGGTAGAAACATATAGAAGACAGAATTCCACTGTTCTGATTGGTTTTATTGATGCCTCTAAGGCTTTTGACCGAGTTAACTATCATAAACTGTTTTTAAAATTGAGACAAAGGGGTCTTCCCAACAGTATAATTAGGATCCTGGCTTATTGGTATGACAACCAGAGCATGCGGATAAAATGGGGGAATGCAGTCTCGGCGCCATTTGCTGTTGGTAATGGAGTTCGCCAGGGAGGGCTCCTCTCACCATGCCTTTTTAATATCTATGTGAATGATGGCTGTAAAACAGGATGTGTGATTGTAAACCGTCTTATGTATGCGGATGATTTGGCTATTGTTTCTCCTAGCAGTGCTGGATTTCAACAGTTGGTAAATATATGTTCTGATTATGGTGTCGAATGTGATGTTAAATACAATGCTAAGAAGAGCGCTGTAATGAGGAGAACTAAATGTGTAAAACTCAACGATGAAGAATAAGGATGATTACGGGGAAATGTTTTAAAGTGGTTTCATCTTTTAAAATAAGTGGCTGCTGCAATCACTCTGTCTGAAAGGGAGCTTAAGCACAGTGTGGTATTTCTCTGAGAGTGTGGTTATGAGTGGCCGTAGCAAGTGACTAAAAGGAGTAAAGGTGAACCATCAGAGGAGTGTAGAACAGCACTGAGGGGAAAGTGGTTAGAGGACGAGGCAAAAAAGGATGAGAAATGTTGAAGAAAAAGACAATGTTGTTTTAGAGGTAGTGACTAACACCAATTAAAGAAACTGTAAATACAGAAGAAGTAAAACAAAACATGGCTAAAAAATGCTTTGAGGATAAAGCAATAAATAGTTAGTTGATAATCTATAGCTTATTAACCTCATTCTTCTCTCTCAGGGAGAGGACAGGAGTTTGGTGGGAACAGAGCAGAGAGATAATATAATTGGAGTGACAAAGGTGAGAGTGAATTGACAATGAGAGGAGGCTAAAGCACCATTTTTTCATCGGTAACGACAGCAGAAGCCTTCTAGAGCCATCTCTGCGGGGTGAGCGGGGGGGTTAATAAAGCAGCACAGTGACTGAACACACAGTTAGCAGAAGGAGAGAGAGGAGATAGTTCTTACCCTCATACTGCCAGTCTGCAGTTTGAGAAATCCCACCAGGAAGGAGAGAAGAAGATGAGGAAGGAAACGACGATAGGAAGAAGGGGAGAAAATCATGAAAGAGAAGAATTATCCATTAGAGTAGAGCAAAACATTTTGACGAAATAATGCACAAGTGAATAAGAAATGTGCTGTGAGGTGTGCATGTTTGCAGGTGCAGTATACAAATGTTAATGTGCTTATCTCTTGAAGCTTTCCCACCTGCATCCACAGCCACCCTGTACTACTATAACCCAAGCTGAAGGCCCTGAAATGGTCTCATTCAGAGGGGGAGAACAACATTCGAGGATGCTTCTTTATCTCTCTGCCAGAAAACGGAAAAGTACAAGAACACCCTCATTCACCACACTGGGCAAAGTTATTGTACAGCTCTCGAGGATAGCTGAGGGGGAAATCCCACAGGGCGTCTGGAAGACAGATATCTGCTCACCTCCAAAATAGACTTCAAGGCACAATAATCACACTTTCCCTCACTCTGTCTCCCTTCCTCTCCACGATTAAACATTACAACTGTGTGACATCATAGATTATCTCAGGATTCATTGGTGTTGTGTCTTGTTTCTTGCTATGGGAGACAGTATTGAGCATTCCCAAATACAGATTAAACTGTCCAAGGGTTCATAATGAACTTATCCTATTAGAAGAAAAACGATTGGTTTTGTAATTTTTCACACGATTGCTTTCTTAGCCAACAGGCGAAAAATGATCCTCAAACCAAGGAAGGTACTTGGACAAACATGCATGTGTTGTGTGCACATCTATGATATGTGATGATGTGTTGCAAATATGACAAATATGACATATATATATAAAACATTCATAGTTTTAGTCAAACAACTAGAACAAAAACAATGCCCATTATCCTGCCAATTCATAACCAGTTTGTGTCCTTGCTTACCTGTTAGCTAGCATGCTACTTTACATTTGGTGTTTCTACTCAGCCTTATCTCCAATGCAAAACGCTTCCATAAACTTTAAATGTGCACCAAAATTACATTTATACTGTTTTTGACCAACAGATACACAACAGACAATTTGTTTCAAAGAGCAAGAGGTTGTTTGTATTGTATGAAAACTATTCTTTGAGAGACTGGATTGTATTTTCTGTGCAATAGTATAAGATCCAAACATACTCAAATTCCTTGACAGGATTTCCCAGCAGCGACATGATGATGACCAAAATGACAATTGTTTGCCATCTGCTAACTGAATTCTCTCCAGCGGGTTGAAATATTTTATTATTTAAGCTCAATGGTCATGAGGTCCATGCTGTCCCTTTAGTTCCACATCTCTGTACAGGTGCCCTGACCAATGTGCACCCTCATTATCTTTCCAGCCACATACACGGCATGATTGCTTTTGCCTTCGTCCACCATCCAAGGTCTCTGTGATGTGAGCGAGAATTCTACCCGTTACCCTTTTAGGGATTTTCTATGGGTGCATCTCCGGTTAGCAATGCAGAAAGATCCACGAGGCATGGAACAATAATCACTAGTTACATCAGACTCTGCCAGCTGGCCTGTGGGTGTGTGTATGTGTGTTTGTGTGTGTGTGAACAGCAGATGACAGATGTGTATCCCCTGCTTGACTGCCTTTTTATCCTTCAGTGTAAGCTGATGCTCCTCATTTATTACTAAGCAGCCATTTGTTCTCTATGGGGCATCTCTGTCTCTCTTTCACCTCTCGGTTTCTTCCCTCCTCTGTCTCTTCTCATCTGCCTCCTTCCCTCTACCTGTCAGTCTGCTTTCCCCCTCACATGATAAGAATGAAATGGGATGACACAGTAAACAGTCTGGGTTTTAACCTAAACTGACAGATGAACACCATGAGATTTCAAATTGAAATGAGATAAACCTTTTTAAATCTGTACACCCGGAACGAATAGGTAAGGCTCATTTAAAGTCTAATTTGTAACTGTCTAGGATTCATTTGAAGAAATCGTTGTCACCTCTTTCAAGTTAAATCTCGATTAAAAAAAACTGCTTCCATGTGTTTGCCATTATAGGTGTTTGAAATCAAATGCATAGTATAAGGAAAATCAGGATGGTGTCACTCAGGATCTCCTTCCACATAGGTCACAGGCACATTTCCTCACAAGCGTGCCCTTGTTTGTATGAGACATCCAATAATAGGGCCCCTATAGTTAGTGTTCACCTGTATGCCGGCGGTACTTATCGTCCTTAAGTCTCCAATCATGCTCACCCTCAACATTTTTCTCATGCATTTCTTCCTCATTGATATGTACTTGTAAGCACACACACATTTTGTTCCGTTCTCCTCTTTCAAAGTTTCTGTAATACAATAATCACTGAAATGACTTTGTGCATGAGAAAGTGAATACATCGATCTAATGCCAGGTTGTCAAGCTGATGAAAAGCTCTATGGAGAGCTGTGTGATGGGAATGAAGGGTTGAGCGTTCAAGGTGTCGACCATATTTATAAAAAAGAAAAGGCTTTGAAATAGACCTCTCTGTTCAGACAATATCAAGTGCAGTCAATGAGAAAAGCATTCGTCTTTTCAGATTTATCATCAACCCAATGCCTTTTAATTTCAACCTGGAGGCTTTCAATCAATATCTCCCTTATTTATTATTCAAATTATCTCCATCTAAATTTGGCAGGTGGGCTAAAGCAGGTACGGGTTGCCAAGGGCGGCAGGAAAAACAGTCCCCATTAGGAAAAGGTTGACAAAGAAAGAAGAGGGAAGGAAGTGAATGTGAATGCAGCAATCACCCGAGAGTCAAAAAGGGGCTTGATGAAAACCTACATTGTTGTTTATTACACAAAGACGCACGCAGCTTAGCAACTATATCACCATGACACACACTCAGGCATGCTGCTTAGGAACCGTCCCTTCACGACACAACTCCATGTGAATGTTAACGCCATTTTACACAATTGAGCCTGTTCGCGTGTCTGTGCTCACACACGCTAGAGTTACCATCAAATATACATGAGGAGTCAATGAGGCACATGGAAAATGCTGACTGCGTGTCAATTGTTGAATGAGTAACTGCAAAGAAAAGCTGCCGAGAATAAAGGCATCAATATTGGCTTTAATATTTGGTTATTGTCACATCAGCAAAGTTCGACATTCATTCAGACTCTAAATAAAACACATTATTTTAATTTAGATAAGGTTTTTGTACAGATTTAAAGGTCCCATGTCATGCTTTTCTGCTTATTACCCGTCCCCTTGTGTGTTATGTAGCTTTTTCTGCATGTAAACGGTCTGCAAAGTCACAAACCCTCAAAGTACACCCTGTAGCGAGTAAAACTAACACAGAAAAGACCTGTCTATGCTGCCCCAGAACGCCTCGTTGGAGATTTTTTTTTTCAATTTTTTTCTTCCGGGTCACGGTGACATAACGAAGACCAAATGGACCAATCCGTAGAGCTCCTCACACACACACACTCACTCAGCCTTATCTTTTCTCAGGCTGTGAGTGTGCGGCGAACTGTGTGCGAACAGCCTGGCTGTGAGTGTATGTGTGTGCTCAGGCTGAGTTATGCGATGTCTCGCTGTCTCGCAGACCCCACGCAGCAACCAGGAAACGACACCAGTAATCCAGCTCACACTGGCCGCTCCTCAAGCCTCAAAGAGCGCGGTAGCGAGCCCCGCAACGTCCCGCCAACATGGCACCCAGACCCCACGCAGCATTCTCATCTGTTTGTCATTACTGGTGTCATTTTCTGGTTGCTAACGCCATTGTAACACATAAACACTGATGTCCAGCTGTAACGGTGGTGGACTCATCAGAACAGAGAGCGCGAGCTGACCAATCAGAGCACAGTGGGGTCACAGGGAGGGGGGCAGGAGCTCCAACAAGCCATGTAGGACAGAGAGTGAATACACATACTATACAGAGATGCTGTATGAGAAACCAATGTGAGTTTGGAACATTGAACAATGTAAATCTATTCTAGTAGACCTCAACAATGGAATTATGATCAGTAGAAATTGCCATGTCATGGGACCTTTAACAAAACAAATGGATGTTTTAATAAGTAAGCCAACTGATGGATATGACGAGAATATTGATCTATTTATCCAACTCCAAGGTGTGACTCCCCAAATACAACATTTGATTGATTTAAATCTAAATAAAACTGTTCACTATGGATGTCTACTTTACTACCAGACTCCAAGAAAGTGTTTTTAAAGAATCAATTTACATGAATTATTTGGAGGGAACATATGTTAAGCATAGCAGTGGAACATTGTGGGAAGATAAAGTGCCTGGGGAAATTAGCACATACTTGGAGAGGAATCCGAATACTAATTATGGCAGCAGTTCATAAAACTCAAGGATAAAGAGCAGCTGAGTGTCTGCAGAGGTTAACTCCATGGCACAAAGTAAGTCGACATGGACCAGCAGAAAGTATTGGCAAGCTGCGGATGCTTTCCTTCCAAGTGACAGTGAAGAAGAATACCACAGGCATCGGAGCCATAGCACTGGCCAGCTTCCACTGAAATAATTGACTGGTGATGTTTCGGGTTAGGCCAGTGAAAGATGCACTTTTGGGCCCACTTCACAGAAGATTAAAAGTAGCAGGTGGTCCTCTAAAGATTGTATTGTTACTTATTCTTCTGTGTTATCCAGTGGGGAATGGGTTGAATGATGTTGCTATTGTAGTCAAGGAAAACAAACAACCTTAAAGCAAAAGTTCTGCACTTTGGAGAAGTATTGACTGTCTTCCTTAGAGAGAAGATCAAAGCCCCTTTTACTATGTCTTTTCAAAATAAATATGAAGCTTAAGCCTAGTTAGCGTAGCTGAGCCTGGAAACGGGAAAACAACTATAACACTAAGTGGCTGCTAACTTTCGAATTCCAGGCTTGAAAGTATTTTACAAAATATGTTTTATTGCTTTATAAGGGAGGCTGTGGCTGTGGCTCAGTGGATTAGTGCGCTCATCTTCGAATCAGAGGAGGATAGCAAGTTTGAGTCCCACTGCAGTCAGCATGTCGTTGTGTCCCTGGGCAAGACACTTCCCCCCAAATGGCTCCTGTGGGGATTGCCCACAGGACTGAAGTCGCTTTGGATAAAAGTGTCTAACAAGTGAAATGTAATGTTTTTTTTACTGTGCCATATTGTGAAAAGGTTGTGCTCATTTAAAGTTGAATTTGTACTTGACTGCTTCCTACTTGTTGCCATCTGTTAAATAGTCGCTTGGCTACCTTGCCTGGAGTCTCGACTGTGAATAGGAAAACCCAGTGCTGGTAAACTCCAAATGATGCTGGAATAATGAAACAAAGGAAGTTCTCGTCTTGTGAGACATCTGTGTTGATTAGATTTTTGAAGAAAGATGTCTGTCTTTAGGGGACAGAAAAGTTCCACTGTTGACTGATGGCCACAGAGTTTGGATGTGGCACACTCAAGAAATGTAAACATTTTATGATGAAACTGTCTAGTCTGCTAAGCAACCCTGAAGTAAAATTGATGGATGGGAGATGGAAGAGTCTGCCATTTATAGGATTTCCAATTGAGATGTCATTTTAGAAAAAAGCTTTTAAAATACAATTCAGTAAAATCTGCAGAAATGATGTGTTTTGACAGTTCTCAACATATGCACAGAATACAAATTAATGAGGATTTATGGTGTAACAGTGACCTAATATTTAAAAATAAGAGTGGGCATGTAGCTATTAATAGTGTGGAACAGGGTTTGTAAGTTCATTACAAATTGGGCCTTTTCTACATAACTTAATTATGATGCAAAACGCTCCTTTGAGATAATTTAGAAATTAAAATAAAATGATTAAAAAATGTAAATTAAAATGTTACAAACAAGAAGCAGTGATAGTGATAACTTCCTTTATCTATTACTTAATGCATTTCAGCCTATGCAGGTACTTGAAAGTTTAGCAACGTAATTGCGCTTTAAATATATACTTTCGCAATCCTCAGACATGAGGATTGACAGATGGGTAGTCAAAGGTTTGAAATATAGGAGCATGAAGACCGCAAAAAGTGTGCTTTTCCTCTAAAAGTTCTCATGTGTCATGTCCTTTTTAAGCTTGCTTCAGCAGGTACACCGATCTGCGCCTCTCCCTCGGGTCCGATCCCTCTCCGTCTTCCCTCCGCTACCAAACCGGCCAGCCATTCATCCATCACCCATTCATCTATCCATCCGATCCATTCATCCATGGAGGGCAGAGGAGGCACAGAGGGCACAACATTGAAGAGGTGTGGGGAGACTTTTCAAGGGACAGAGAAGAAATAGAAGGGGAAGAGAGGTTGAGGAGATACTAAAAGAAGCGAGGATGGATGGATGGATGGATGGTTGTGAAGAAAGGAGTAAAAGGAAAGGACTGTAGAAGAGACACAGTGTGACCTTGTGTTTGATTGATGTATCTCTGGAGAAAACGGATTGTAGAACCGCTTGCACACACACAAGGACACACATACACACACATGCTGTAGGGATCACCACTTTGTCACTGTGCTGGCTTATCCATTATCTTGACTCTGTCCTTCTCACTCTCTCTCTCTGTCTCAGTAAGTCAGCCCTGTGCCGACCGGGAAGGGGTTGAACACGGCTGACAGCAGTAGTGGTAAAAAGGCTTTAGTTATTCTCGAAACATGTGGTGGAAATACAAAAACATCCCTCCAGTAACCCCAAATGCTCTCATGGTTGCCTTGGACATGGTTTTCTGTAAGCAAAGCCTGGATTTGAGATCTGCTCTAAAAAAGATGAGGATCAAAAAAACATTTCAAAAGGGAAAGTTGGACATTTCGGGTAATGCGTTTATTTGCTTTCTTTCTAGTAAAGAGATGAGAAGATCTTTGCTCCGAAGGAACCCTGATAAATTACCTAGACAACTTTAAGCAATGGTTTGAAGACACTGTGATATGTGAGAAAATATTCTCCAAGATGCAATCCTAAAAATGTGCTGATGGAAAAACTACACAGGTTATCTTTAAGAGAGGGCCTTAATTCAGGATGTACTGAGGCTAGCATCGCACAGTGAATGGAGGCAGGGGGAAACAGATAGCTTTGCCTATTATTACATTGAAAAATAAACCTCTAAAGCTAACTGGTTTATCCTTTGCTCAACTCGTGTTGAAACTTGAAAAGAAAAAGCAAGGCAATGTGCATGTGTTTGGCTTTCCAAGTCTCAATTAGGTTGCCATGTTTAAACAGTCTGCACACAGAGCAGTATCATCACTGAATGATGACATGTTGTAACTGTTGAACAGAGGTGCCGGCTGAATACAAGTCATGGTTCCAACAGGCAATGCCCCCATGAGAAACACACTCCTTTTCATTTGAACTTTTCTTTTAAGGTTAAACAAGCTTATAAGTCAGATATAATAAGTGTTTTCAAGATTTTCATTTTGTTAATGCAGATCAAGGCTAGACATATCTTGACTTCCCAACCTCTAAAACACTGGCCAAAACTCACCTTTTTCAGACTGGCATTTAATGTGTGATTGCTGGTATGTTAAACGTTGTTTTAGTAGCTGGATTTTAATTTGATTTTATATATTTATTTGGATCTCTTTAAGGGGTCTTTGGGCACCTGTAAAAGCGCTTGATAAAACAAATGTATTATTTCTTTAAATGCAATTGTTGTTTGTGTTTTTATTCTGTTCTGTTTTGTATGATGTTTACCCCGATTCTTCTCATCATTTGACCTTTATCTGAAGTATTTTAATAAAAACCACTTCATCAGTAGGTATTCCAATACTGACTGAAGTTCTCTGAAGTGATATATAGGAGCTATAAGTGCGTGTCAAGGACAGAGTCTCTGTTATTGACTATAGGCAAAATATAAGCTGCAGTATTTTAAAAGCAATATATAGCGATGGAGAGTGGCAGAGTACAGGTAGAGAGGGGAAGAGTTCACAAACTAAAGAAATACCAATCTAGAGAAATACTTCTCTGCTTTAGATATGAGGTTACAAAAAGGAGATGAAAGGGGATGATAGAAAGAAATGGTCGACCAGAAAAAGGAGAAGAAAGTGACAAAGCTAGAAGGAAGGGCTGAAGTGAGCAGGGATGGCAGAGTTGTCCACTGAAATATCTAACAACAAAGGAAAGCAGTGATAAATATTAAAATCACCTTGAAAACTTCAACTCCACCCACATCCTCACACACTGCCGCACTCACACTTGCTGAGACATGCACAAAATATGCCATAAATCTGCATTGCAAGCCCAACACACTGGCACCATTGACATTAGCAAAGTACCATATTTGTCATGAGAATATATACATGTCCTCCTCCATCACACAGACATATATTGGGCGGACACGTTGTCACATACATAAAATGATAGGCTTCAAAGGGGTATTATCTCTTGCATGCGTCTGACTGCATTTGATTGAACATGCATTATTCTGCCTTTATATGGGGGTTGAGAGGGATGAAATATCGTGAGGTCTTCAGAAGAACAACAACAAACCGTCCTGAACTCACTTCCAAGTTTGATAAATCATCTAGATATCAGCAGGTGGTATATTGTATAAAAGGTGAAAAGTTAGTCCATATTGGTGTGGGAGAAAATATTATTTTGTCTAGTACCATGTGGTAATAGCTGGACAAGTCAAGCATATGGGTTGACTTGCTAGACCATAAACAATACTTTGGTTTTGAACAAACCTTTAATACTTTTTAATAACGCTGTATGTGATTAAAATAACTAAAGTAAAGGTGAAATCCTTTTGTATAAACTAAACTTGTTTTATCAAAACAAAATAAAGGTACCCTAAAGTTTTTTTCTTGAGAGGGTTCAGGATAGGGCAATGTCTACCAAATTGGCATGTGACAACGTTCAGGGATAGTGGATGATATATGTTTTTCTTTTTGTGTTTTTTGGGGGTGAAGGTTGTCTTATGGGCTGCTCCTATAGGCTCTGACTGCCGACTGGAAATCAAAACTGATCATCAGTCAATCATACAGTACAAAACTCAAAACAGGAGCTATATCCACCAATATGAATCAACATATTTTCGTCAAGGGCATTTGTAATTGAATCGTAACACTTGCTTGCTTTTGGTCTCTCGCTCACAAGCAGTTGCACTAACACATATTTATTTCCTCTCTCTGTGTTCCTCTCAAGTGCCTGTTTTCCAGCAGCAGTATGCAATTACAACTGTCCAAACCAGTTACACAAATAGTTTGGGGATTGCTTGAGACAGCACTAGTGTCCATCTTCAATTTGCAAATGTAATTTCCACGCCGTTGACAGCACCACTACAAACCCTAGGCCTGGTGTTGGGGGAGGACAGTATGACCCTTAAAGGGATGCTGTTTCATTTACATATTGTTCTCCAGTACTCAGAGATGTAGCCAATCTTTGAATCCATGGCATATCTGGATAATGGATATCTGGGCGAAGAATGTCTCTACCTATACATATTGTTTTTATAGTGGGTATAGACAAACTGAGACATACAAATTAAGTTGGAGCCGAGGGACTATTTCAACAGTTTTTTTTAACAAATAGCCAATAAGCCTTGCTAATGAAAAGCTAAATTGTTGTCACATGTGAGCTGCCGGGCTTGGAGATTATATTTTGGACAATATGTTCTGCTTCTTTTGCTCTCCGCATAGATTGCAACTCTGATTGGTCAATACTACATGGACCAAAATTGGAAACCAGAATGCTTTTAAAACCAAAAGATTCCCCCGTTTCCAAAGTATTCGGCATTCATACTGATATCCGTAAATAAATAATAAAAAGGCAGTCAACGAGGTGACCAGCTGGTAAGCAAACAAGGATGTAAACTTAAACATTTCCTTAAAAAGGCTTTGTAAACTATTCATGAGGTAGGAAATGTATTCAATATGCTCATTGTTTCAGACATGGTCTTAAACAATCCGCAATATACTGTTAAAAAAGCATGCTGTCTGTTTATATAGTGAAAGCTGTTTACTGCTCTTTGTAGATGGTGGAGAGTGTGCCCCACCATTTACCTTTCTATTTATACCCTCTCTTTACATGCAAATGTCTCTATGGCTGTGAGTATGAATTAATTTGAAGTGACACTCTGTAGTGAAGGGATAGTTAGGAATCAGTATGGGAGAGGGTCATGCAATGTACGGTCATTTACATGTAGTAAGTCCTTTTACAAAAATGTGGCTGGCATGAGAATCTACAGTATGCTGAGACAGGAGCTATCAGGTAATACATCTGGCTAATACAGTAATGTGCTGTTGTTTAACTTTGGCAGGGGATATTGTTGTGTCACATAATTACAGGCTTACTACCACAGAAAGCAGCACCGTTTAATTGTCCCCATGACACAGTTGCACAGAAATACATTCACAGCAGCACAAACACAGAGACACAGGCACATCATCACACTCAATAAACAACAGCTCCAGCATAACTCTTTTCATGCCTTCTGTTGTGTCTTGTCGTATTCGCAGATAAGTCACATTCAATTAAAACAACCAGGAAAACACCGCCTACACCCGGCAGGCTTCAAATTAATTTATAATCACAGTCATGTAAAGTGGAGGATTTCACCAGAGCAGAGAGTTTACAGTTCTGCTCAATTCAGAGCAAGTAATGTCAGATTTGACTCCAAAAAACAATAGAGTAAGCTGCTTGTGCGCTACAAGTCAAATTGCAGCAATGAGCATTAAGATGTCATGATTTTACTGTAATTAAGTACAAGTTATGGGTTTGGAGCTTTTAGACTTTCAGCCCAAAAGCTGCCGCATTTGACACATTGTGTGGTGTCTCACCCACATTAAAAATAAACTGGTATCCTTGTCACTGGGGGAACCAAAAAGTGGATAAATATAGTCTCGTCCTGTACATTTGGACCCCGGCTAATTAAAACATACCAGGATTCTTGTCATGCAGGGGTCCAAACAGCTAAAATCAACCGCTCCTCCTGGGAATGGAGCTCATTAAAAACACACTCATGTCATGAGGGGATACAAACTGAGCAACATATTGTCTGTCAACCTGAAAATTCCAGGCTCATTAAAACTCACTATTCTTGTTGTGCTGGCGGAAAAAGAATTGCAAACTTGTTTTGACACCCTGTTTAGGGAACAGTTGCACAGGTGGTTTTTAATGCAGGTTGACGTGTACGATGAGCAGAAAAGAGGAGAGAAAGGAGGGTCATGGGAGATTTTAATTGAAGGGACTTTGAGAGTTGTGAACTTCACCGAACTCACAAAAAAAAACCTACATTTACACACTTGATGCCCAGGCTCCACTTCTTCCTCTGCAGAGAGACGTACACTCAGACATTTAACTTTGGCTGCAGAACCCTGTCAGCTAAATGTCAACCAGACAAATCGCTTAGGACTAAAAGTTAAATGGAATATTAATATTCAGACAAATTGAGTAGGAAGTCAAGAGCGAATTATGCTGAACTCTCCCATGACTTCATTTCTTACTGTACCTTGCCTCAGTTCAGTAACAGGAACATGGGTGTTAAAATATACCTGGCATTTTTTTTTTTCAATAACTATTGATATTATCAAGTATTTCATATTATTCTTACATTGTGAAATGAGTGGATATGACTTTATTTTATGTATTAGTTTGTGTGGAAACAGGATGTATGAACATCTGCTAATAGGCTGACTATAATACAGTACATAAACATGCTGAGGTTAAGTATAATGTTTACTTTGTTTAAGTTTAGCTTGTTAGCATGTTAACATTTAATTATTCGTATAGACTTAATGTATAGCTACTGCTGATAGGAGTTGCATTAGTTTTGATGTATTTGGTCACTTCCAAAAGTTACATTTTGACTGTTACTGTACAAAAAGTAATTGCCTCACAAAAGTAAATAAAATGTGTTCTCATGGGGACATACTGTAGATGTCTGTATCAAATGAAATGGCCGATAGTTGTTGAAACATAAACAGTAGTAAGGCAGAAGCTGTTAGGGTCAATTAAATACAAAAATGACTTTAGTAAATTATATTCGAAGATGTAGAACTGAATATACTGCTTAATACCCTTTGACAAATAATGTTGTGGCTCTCTTAACAAAACGCCAATCATCAGAGGATCAATAACGAATCAGGAAAATCTTCCACACAGAAGCTGGCTGAGATCTGCTTACTCCCCAAGATAAGCCTGAAGTAAAAAAAAGAAAAACCATGAGCCCAACCCTGATATGAAATCCCTGCTGAGCGGACTGGATTTAGACTCTCAATTATCAGACAGGGAGAAAAGATGAAGACAAAGACAGAGAGACTGACTGACAACGAGAGTGACGGAATAATAGATGGATAAGGAGTGGGAGGGTAAAGGATGCTTTTACCTTCCGTGTCTTGTCCGAGACAGGTTGATAGCAGCAGCAGATAAAGGACTCCTGTTCCCATTATGCTCGGCCATTTGACCCGGCCCCATGACAGTGGCCCCATTAAGTGTGTTCTAACCATCTTCACCACCATGCTTCACCAAACATCCTGCTGCAGAGAGAGGAGCACATAAACACAGGTCAGTCACAATCACTCACCTCATTTTTGGTTGAGCAGCATGCAACATTGAAAGCAGTAATTTGCAGCTACTTCCTTTTCAGGAAAGGCCACCTGTGCTCTGGCTTTCAGTGAACAGCGAGTTGGAAGCATGCATTAAAATGTTCAAAATATGACATCTGCCACTGAGAGAAACATCAGCAGAAATACAGAGTTTGAAGTAGCAGAACTGCTTGTTCACAGCCCAACCCTCGAACAGAAGTAAGCGATGAATTAAAAATATTCTTTCTAACTATATTGACGGGGCACTCCATTACATCCCCAAGGTGAGATACCCTCACAATCTAAAGCGCAGATGGCATCCATTATTCATTTTTATAGGTGCAATTCAAGTCACCAATCTGAAATCTTTGATCAAACTTTGTGCTCGTGCATCAGAGTTAATGATCGTTTCGCAGGTATTGCAGTCACACAGGGAAATAGAGAAACCTGGGGATGATGATAGAGATGGAAATATTTTGTGCAATGTAAAATGCCAGCGGTGGCAACAACATCTCAGATCTTTCAGCGGAGGATTTGACACAGTTGATAATACATTCGACGATTTGAAGGATGCTTGTAGAGAGAGTGAGAGAGAGCTGGTGTGTGTGTGTGTGTGTGTGTGTGTGTGTGTGTGTGTGTGTGTGTGTGTGTGTGTGTGTGTGTGTGTGTGTGTGTGTGTGTGTGTTGTGAC
>NW_011367247.1:231565-252038 GCF_000735185.1 Notothenia coriiceps | reverse complement strand
ATCCCTATGCGTTTACCTGATGCTCCTCGTGTGGCCTGGTGGGCCTGAGTTGCTCCCCCGATGTGCCTGTCGACGATGTGGTGCGTTGTGTGAATGTTAGCTTCTCAAGCACAGTGGGCGGGTTGCTCTGTAGATGAATG
Organism: Notothenia coriiceps; assembly: GCF_000735185.1. Lineage (NCBI taxonomy): Eukaryota > Metazoa > Chordata > Actinopteri > Perciformes > Nototheniidae > Notothenia > Notothenia coriiceps. The sequence continues at coordinate 251,898 of NW_011367247.1, read as the reverse complement.
ATGGTGCTGAATGGATGAGTGCAGACTGTGTAGAATGTAAAAGTGCTTTCGGGGTCGTAAGACTGGATTGAACACTAAAACCCAGACCATTTACATTCCAGTGCTGATGGCTGTGTGGATGCCTGTGTCTGTTGGTTTGACTAGAGATTGGTTGAACGTCAGTGGTGCTGTTGTGGCTTTTCATATGGAAGTTACCATAGTGACTTGTCTCTGACTTAAAATAGTCTCGCTGCAGTATGGTGAGGTTTTTAAAGTATGGAATTAATATCCTTGCCGAACAACAACCTGTTAAGTAACTATAAGACATGAGTTGCCACAGGATCTATTTGTCGTTCATTATTCCGAGAATTCAATGAAAAAGCCCCGATTGCTCTTCCCTTTATGATGCTAATTTCCGAGTCAGTCTATCTACACAAACACGTAATTACTGGACTTCTTTATAAACATGCCATGCTGTGCAGTGTAATGGTTCATAATGATAAACCACATTAGTGAATATGAACTTGTCTTTTGAAAAGGAAAAACACAGATTGTGCAGGTTAAATAAATCCACTTGGGATTTTATGTGTATATTGCTCAATGTTCGCAAGCATACACTTAAACAAAAATAATAAATCAACACTTTGTTTTTGCGTCCCCCATTTTTCATTGAGATGAACTTAAAGATCTAAAACATTTCTACAACAAAAAATAACCATTTCCTCAAATATTGTTCACAAATCTGAGAAAAATCTGCTGATAGTGGATGCACTTCTCCTTCTGCGAGATAATCCATCCCACCTCCACAGGTGTGGCACTATCAAGACTGCTGAGTAGACAGCATGATATTGCACAGGTGTGCCTTAGCTGGCCACATAGAGGCACTCTGAAACGTGCAGTGTTTGCTTTTAAGAAATTGGCCGCCGGGGTCTGGGGGGGGTCCGACCAACCCTAGAGTTAAAACCCTTAACCTAACCCGTAACAGTGGTCACCCATCGGTCCTTCGCATAGAGTTGATCAGGTTGTTGGGATGTGTGGCCTGTGAATGTGGTCCACTCCCTCTTCAATGCTGTGCGAAGTTGCTGGATATGGCTAGGAACTGGAACACGCTGTCTATACGCCTATCCCCTCGTGTGCCTTGGCAGTCTCAGACCCCCCAGACCCCCCCAAATAAAGCAAAACTGCACGTTTCAGAGTGGCCTTTTATTGTGGCCAGCCTAAGGCACACCTGTGCAATAATCATGCTGTCTAATCAGCATCTCGATATGCCACACCTGTGAGGTGGGATGGATTATCTCGGCAAAGGAGAAGTGCTCACTATCACAGATCTTTTCCGATTTGTGAACAATATTTGAGAGAAATGGTTATTTTGTGTATATAGAAAATGTTTTAGATCTTTGAGTTCATCTCATGAAAAATGGGAGCAAAAACAAAAGTGTTGCATTTATATTTTTGTTCAGTGTATGTGAGTCTTTCATACTGTATGCATATGCATCCTTATGATATGAAAACAGCACTTTTCCCCTCATGAGGGGAAAACTCTGCTAGTGATGATGATATGATATGCCAGATTGCATTATTGAAGTACAATGACCAAGATGAGGGCCAACGCAGTCATTCAAATGACATGTTGTTCTTCTCTTCTAACCATACTGGCTCTGGCAACATCTTAATTTAATTTAAATTCATGAAATATTATCATCTCCTTAACTCCCTGTCTGCTGGGGTTGGGTTGACAGAGCGAAGAAGACGTTGGCCTCTGGCTTTGCTCCTAGACACAGTTTATCTAGCAACACCCAGCTGTCACCACAAGACTCTCACACACACACAGATACACACACACATGCTTGCATTAAGAATTTCAAGTTCAGCAGTGTTTGTGAGTATTTAGCAGACAGAAAATAGTTTAAGAAGAATCCCTTGAGAGGCTTTAATCCTGTTCGTTTCTCTTTGTCGACTTTTAACCTTTGCTTGATTCTGTTTGTGTATGTGGTTGACTTCATCCATTTGTGTTTATTTATGTAGATGTGTGTCTTTCTACCTGCTTGTATGTATCACAACACTGCTGCACCATGTCACAGGAGTGTTTAACATGTTTCCACTAATGCCGTGATATTGAGTTTATAATATAGACTGGTCTCCCACAAAGCCCACATATTGACTCGCAGAATGTTTGATGACTCGTGTGTTTTGTTCTCAGATTAGACAGGATAAATCGCTCAGGTCAAAGTCTAGAGTTTAATCACACAGGATCAACACTGTTTGCTTTACTCTCATGGCCATAGTTGACGTTTGTCACTCTGTGTGGACAGTCACAATGTTTATCCTCGAATAGCTCACTGAAAACATGAAGCCTAAAAAAAAACGTGTACTTTTTAGGCAGTATTTCAACGTTTATGTTTCCCTCAGGATCAATTATATTTAAGTATCCTCTTTTATTTTTCATCAGTTCAAAACTTGTTTCCAATTATTTATTTAACGTTCAAAACTACTGTGACATGTTTCCATTCTTTAATGTTCAAAAGGCTCTTTATTTTCCTCATACTGCCTGTGCTGCAGCACCTCTTTTCACCCTCTGTCTGAAACCAGAACCCAGTCTGCTCTGATTTGATTGCTCAACTGCTTTGAGATATCCCGCCCCTTAGCCTATCACGTCGTACACTGTATTGAAGATCCAGCCAATCGATCTCCTTAAATCCCAACATCTAGGGCCTGCTACTTGGGTATTTGCTAAAAAAGTATGGTGTTAGTTGTGAATATATAGATATATATATATATCTATATACTTTTAACCTGTTAAGCCCGAGAGGCCCCTAATCCGGGGCCAGCGGGGTGTTTTTTCACGAAACTGTGTCTCAGGGCTTCTTAATATTTAACAACCTATTAATGTGTCATACCCATTTAACGGGAAGAAACTCAGCTAACTGACGATACAAACGATTTTTGCCGAAACAAAACACAAGTCTCACAAGAAGCGTCTAAATGAGCCCTGAGCAAAAAAAATGCTAATGCACTTAGCACAGAACTCAAGGTAAAAAACTACCCTTGGATATCAGATTAAAGCTGAGATTCCACAGATTCTATAGGTATTAGTATCATCACTTAGCGATCAGCACTCGCGGCAGGGTAAGCAAACACAGACATCACAACACGTAGCATTACGGAGCATTCACGGGAGATCGTCTCACCTTAGCTGTTATTCTAATCAAAAGTCGTGTTCAATGGGATTCAAATGGTAAACACGCTGCTGAAGGTTAATCCAATGGTTAATCCAATGTGTCTGTGTCACTTTGAAATGATTACTGATAATTAGGGGTGTAATGGTTCACAAACATTTAGGTTCGGTACGTAACTGAGAAGCTGAATATGAGAGGATGAACTGGGAACCACCCACTGCTGACCAGCAACTCTGAAAGCCCCATGATTAGTTCTGAACCAATTCCCTCTATATCGCGAAGTGGAAAGGGGGAGGATGGGGGGTGTCTAACTCTAATGGCCGCTACACACCAACCTGAGACCAAAGAACGCGAACCGAAGGCGTCCCGACTTTTACGTCCGCTACGTCGCCTGCGTCGGCTACGCCGCCCACCTACGAACACACCACAAAGACTTCAGTCGACGAGTGGCAATAACTGTCCTTACCAGCAGGCAGCGGTAGTGTGTATTCGTCATTCAAAAGAGGCAACAGCCAATCAGAGTGATTTCTTTGGCCGACTTTCTTTGGCCGATTCAACATGTTGAACAATTCAACATGTTGAATCGGCCGCGGGAGGTGTGAAAATGTGCCGTAGAACAACAACGGTGCGGGACACAACAACCTGAGTAGGGCACCGCGAATGCCCGACGGCCTCTGACTCCCAAAATCGGGTAGGTGTGTCAGGGCCTTAACATCACGTAGCAGCATGAGTGTTTTTGAACATGACAATACCGAACCCGCCCCGCTACCCGCACATATTGCCAATTAGTTCCGCAACCCGACCCGAACCCACATATATATGAGCAGTGAAAACGTGCAATTATTAAAACACGCAGTTGCATATTTGTCTCAAAAAGCGTGGGATGTTGGTTATATTCTCCATCGAGGATGACACCAAAAGCCTACCAGACGTTGGATTTCGCTCTTGACGAAGAGTTATTGAAAATGCTGTATTCTCCGCTAGAGAGCTTCACCTCAGCCATTCAGAATGTGGCGCGCTCAGCAGCAGATTGATGCGCTGCAGAGGTTATGATTATGCGCGGTCCCGCGGGGGAGAGGTCTGAGGATTTAAACATTAAACTCAATTATTGTTATTTTAATATATTTATTATGCAATACCCGCAACCGGACCCGCATCATCTTTGTTTTACCCAGAACCGAACCCGGAAAAAAGCGTTTGAAAAAATACCACCCGCTAATCACCTTTTTTGCGGGTCACCCGTCGGGTACCCGCGGATACCCGACCCGATGCAGGACTCTGCTATCTGGTCAGTAGGTTGCAAACTGTCTATTTGTTCCATCACCTGCCAGATCTCTCTGCAGCATACACATTCATCTGCAGTGGGCATGCTTTCACAGCATTGACATGTACACCTGAATATTGTACATAACATTAAAAAAAAACAATATCTGCCGGACGTGTGAGGAACAGATGACAAATTAAGATCGACATTTAGTGCAGGTCAAATTAAATAAAACAGAATTTACCATTCAGTATTGCCGACTCGAGTCTCGCCGGCTGCGGAATCCGCTTCTCTTTCACAAGTTTCTGCCTCGTTGTTCGATTGCCGGGCAGGAGGCTCGTACTGATAAGGCAAGATGCCTTGAAGTGAAAGGCTAGCTGGTTCACTCTCTACTTCTGTAACTGAATCCAGATAACCCACCGAATCTGAGCTTGAATGATCGCTGTCGCTGTCGCTGTCGCTGTCTGAAGTTGTCGCGTTGCTTGCCATTTGGACTGATTTGATCAAATGGCAATATTTGCCACGTGTGACGTCACCGCTCGTTCGGGAGTGATCGGGGGCGTACTCGGCAAACTTCGGAACCAACATCGGTTTTTAACGTATATGTCATTTAATTATAACCAAACTTTAAACCTTTTTATTTATTTTTATTCTGGTGATATCTAAACTACATGTTAAAAAACACCTGTGTTAGATGCATTACATGGCCTTTAAGGCAGGTTGTAACAAGTGGGGACTCGTCCGGGATATTTTCCGGTGCTGGATAAAGGACTTGGTGACCTATTTCAGTCAGAGAGAGTTCACACAGCTTGTTGGTTGACTCTGAGTTCTGTAGGGGAAAATAGGTCAGGTTGATCTTACTCTATGTTGTGTTTCTGTCCAAGGCAAGCTATGTTTTCTGGTATTGCTGTTTTGTGTTAAAGGCTGTCAAATGTTTGGAACCCTTNAGTTGCTAAATGTTTGTTCTGATTACGGAGTCAACTTTGATGTAAATACAATTCTAAGAAGAGTGCTGTAATGATCTGCAGAGCAAAAGGGGATAAGAACCTGGGTTTTCCAACATTCTATCTGTCAGGAGCAGGAGCTGTCTGTTTGCTGTGACACTAAGTGACATGTATAGACAGCGGCGTGTCTTATATACACAAGCTAACATGTTGGCTAGAAAATTCTCTTGGTGTTCAGATAAGGTTAAGGTGAACCTCTTTAGAGCGTATTACCCTCCTCTCTATACTTCCCCCTTGTGGCTCAAGTTTAAGAAGGCGAGCCTCAAGAAGCTCCAGGTTGCTTATAATGATTGTTTGCGTATACTGCTTAGAAAACCAAGGTGGTGCAGTGCAATTGAAATGTTTTGTAATGCACGAGTCAACATGTTCCATGCTCTCTTGAGAAATCTGATGTACAAATTCATCTGTCGATTGAATGTTTCTCATAACTCTGTCATTATGCTGCTTTCAAATCCGTGTCTCAGTGCTGTACAATACCAGTAACCTCTGTGGAAACATTGGTATAACTGCCTTTTTCTATTTATATTTGAGTGTTGTATGTCTTTTAATAATGGACCAAGAGAGTCTCTTCAAATAAAAGCTGATGATGATGATTGTAATTCTGCTAGTATTCCTATATTTTTTTGAAATCTTCCAATCAATTGATTAGGTCTTCTTTAATGTAACTTATTGGGAGTACAGTAACCTTGTATATAACAAATATCCTCATTCATATTTGCCAATTATAATGTGAATAATGTTTTTTAATTATCATTCCCTCTTATATTGTAATCACATCGACATCACACTTAATTATTTTTTCAAAGTTTCACAGCCCTATAAGGAATGAGGGGCATAATAATCAATTATTAGACAGTTCAGAAAACTAGTTTTTTTTCTAATACATGTTTTCAAATTAAAAAGGTTTCTTTTTTTTCCGCATGTGTTTTGATAATGTTGCTCTCTCTGTAGCTGGGGCTCGTTGGAAGATCATTGGAGGACCCGTGCAGGGGGTCTTTGCTGGGGTACAATCTGATGGCTCTGGGTACTGTTAATTATTTAATTGGAGCAGAGGAAGGCTGAATTATTAATGAGAGGATGGAGGGGGAGATAGATCATTACAGATAGACAGAGTGTCTGGGGGATGGGTCGTGGAGGAAAGGAGGTTAGAGGGGGAGACAGAAAAAAAGAAAATATCTTTGATTGATTATATATTACAAAGACCGTTGTTTTCAGTACTTTAAAAAGTGTATTTCTCTATCCATCTCTTGCTTTGAACAAAACTCCAAAAAGGTCAGTCGGTTCTCTGGATCTGGCTCAAAGTAATTTGCCGAACGCTAAAAATGTAGTTTTGGGTATGGAACCTCATTACTTTTTGAGTGAAGTGTCTGAATCTTAAAAGTTACTTTGTTCCATTCATCCATTCATCCATGTAGCTAGCTAACGGTCGCTATCTATTTAGTTAGCTAGCTTATATTTTCTACTCATTTTACAAGCTAGCTAGCGATTGTTAGCTATTTATTTAGCTATACGCAAATTAGTTCTTATTATTAGTTAAGGCGAGACACTACAGGTGAAAAGGGTAATTTTTTAACTTAAAGATATCAGCTAGACATTTCTCCAGTTAATTACTTACATTAAGACAATTGTTTTTTGTATTACAAGTTCTATGAGACAGAATGTTTAAATATGCAGATGAGCCACCATCTCATTAAATATGCGCATATTTTAAAGGTCCTGTCATGGCCATTTCTACTGACCATAATTCCATTGTTGAGGTCTACTAGAATATATTTACATTGTGCAATTTTCCAAACTCACATTGGTTTCTCATACAGCATCTCTGTAAAGTATGTGTATTCACTGGCCGTTTCTCAATCGCGAGGAAACTGGCTTCCAAGACAATATTTCAAGGATACTACGTCATCGAGTGCCGCCGAAGGATCAATCTCCAGCATACTTGGAATTACACAGAGGCCGCGTCCTTGGTTTGGGGGTAATTTCGAGGCTGCACATGGGTAGACTTCGCATCCTTCAAATCCCCACAATGCTTTGCGCACGGACCAATTTCCCCAAATCTGTGGCGGAAAATGTAAGGCGGGGCCTCTCATATGACGCACACCTGCACACTTGCTAGCCTGTTCCACTCTTCGTTTTCCGAATGCCAGGAAGGATTCTTGCCTAGCTTCTGGAGGAAGTGACTCGGAAGACATGTGCTACCAAGCAAGCATCCTCGCAATTGAGAAACGGCCCCTCTCTGTCCTACACGGCTTGTTGAGCTCCTGCCCCCGCGCCCTCCCTATGAGCCCACTGTGCTCTGATTGGTCAGATTGCCCACTCTGTTCTGATGTGTCCACCACCCTTACAGCAGAACATCAGTGATTATGTGTTACAATGGCGTTCCACAAGCACCCCCCCCAGCGCGTCACAGTTTTGCCGCTGGGAGAGTGTGTGTGTGTGAGGAGCTCCACGGATTGGTCCATTTGGAAAAAGAGAAATCTCCAACGAGGCGTTCTGGGGCAGCATAGACAGGTATTTTCTGTGTTAGAGTTTTACTCGCTACAGGGTGTACTTTGAGGGTTTGTGACTTTGCAGACCGTTTACATGCATAAAAACCTTCATAACACACAAGGGGACGGGTAATAACCGGAAAAGCATGGCAAGGGACCTTTAATATATTTCAGGAACATTGGATAAAGCCAGGTTCAACATTCTTGTTTCATTTTGTAATCATATTAGAATCTAAAGTGTTTTCAGAAGGGATTTTGGATATCTCTTTTTAGCATTCCATAAATCAGAAAATACTGTCAACAGCCCTAAAATATCAATTTCCGCAAATGTTTTTAGGTATAAAATGTTATATAAATCAGACTATCAATGATATATGAACCAACCCTTCAGTAAAAACCTTCAGAATATTGATTGGAAGGTTTGGTGTATGCAACTACTACTGAAGTGGACATTTCTCACTCAGAATAGGAGAAACATTTGAACGTTTTTTTCGCTGTTCTTTTGCCATTTTGATATTTAAATTTCCAGCAGGAAGTTTTTTGGCACACCACCTGACGCATCTGAACGAATCACGTTGTCAGAAATTGACATCAGCCAATGAGATTTCGTTTTTTGGTTTAAGATCCCTTTGTACTTTCACGATTGGTTGGAAAGGAAATGACCATATTTGGATCCGATGAGATTGTGCCGGAGAGACGGAGCTTTCCAACGATACCTCTGATTACATGGTGCAAACAGCGGTCGCGGTACTTTATGTTACGTTAGAATGCTAACTTTTCGTGAATTTAGGAGAAATCTACAGATGCAAATAAACAAACTATAGTAAAATAAACACCTGAATGTGTATTTTGTACGTTTTCCTTCCAAAAGCCTGAAAGAAAACATGTTATGGAATCAAAATAGCACAACATCTCAACATTTACCAGTGCATGAAAAACAATGTTTTTGCTTGCCTTAACACGATATGGTTAGATTTGTAGTGTCTACCTTTCAGGCAGTGAAAGTAATTATTAAAACATTTTTGAGGTGTTTTTTGCTCCTCACACCGCTAACATTTTTGGGGATAAAGTAATCACATATTAGTAGGGGTGTAACGGTTCACAGAATTCACGGTTCACACAAAAAATGTTGTTACTTCACAGTTTTACGACAATTCTTTTTTTTTTTAACTTAAATTGACAAACATCATATTTGTAATTCGTGGCACAATTCAAACGGGATCGAAAGATAATCTTTCCCTCTCCATTGATTTCAATACATCATTTTTCCAAAATAAGGTCCCATGGAGCTCCCCCAGAAGGGGAGGGACTTCGCCACTCTATAGCCGTTGAAAAACGTATGCCAAAAGCTTCCGTTATTTATTTTGGTCTCTCGGCTTTCATGTCTATTGGCTTCCTAAAAACAGCGGGGATAAGCTGTTGAACTGCTGTTGTCTTTTGCCGGCTCCGGTGATTGCTAAATCTGGGTGATGCCTTCTGATATGATTTAGCATGTTTGACGTGTTACTATTAGCATACCGCACCGCTATCGAACAACGCTGACACACCGTCCTCGTCCGATCCACCACTCGCACTCCATCGTTACCGCCCCCTGGATTATATATAGTGTAGTGGATACTGCCCTGAATGACAGACTTTTTTCCCACTCGTAAAAAAAGGTGTATTCGTTGTGTGACTGCATGCACCGAACCGTGAGGTCCGAACCGTGACGGTACGGGACGAATACGGATACCGTTACACCCCGACATATTAGTAGTCGAAATATTTGTTTCCCGTCTGAATAAGTGTTATTACTGAATAACGGTTCTTTCAACTGCTTAAAAACAGCTTCTTTGGCAAGTAAAGCTTGATAAAGCTGGCGTCACTATGCAAAGTTATAGCAATTACTCTCTAACTGGAAGTGCCAAGACATTATATGGCAATGTGAATTCGCCCTAGAGCCGGTAATGCATAAGGGGAATTTAAAAGATGATTAAAGTTAAAGTTTTTGCTTAAAAAATCGAAGCAAATATATGAATTTGCATTATATTTCTATGACAAGGCATTGAAAACTCTTTAGTACTGAATCTCAGGTTCCTTCCTGGCAATATTACTTGAGTTCAAACAATAAAATGGTTCATGTTATCTTTAATATGTGTGTGTTTGCATGTGTGTCCATGTTTGTTGCTGGATTTTGTTAATGTGTGAGTGTACAATGGCGCTCCAGTGGTTCTGCTGTGTCTGCATGTGTGTACAGTATGTGTGTGTACAGTACGTGTACGTGTGTGTCCTGTACTTCCTTTGGAGTGCAGCAGGGCTCACTGCTCTGACCTTCGCATTTTACCACCCATCCTCCCTATTAAGGCAGCGAGTGTTAGTCAGCGATAGCTCTGCTGGTCAGCCGTGGAAACCCCCCCAGCACACACTGAGCACATTTATCTCCTCCACATCCTCCCTCTAAATCCCACTCTCTTTTCTTGTTTTTCCTCCCTTTTCTTTTCTGATTCTTTCTCTTCTCTTTCCATGCAGGGGATTGCCCTACTTTACTCCAGCCTCATATATCACCGTCTCCCCTCGCAGCCGGATTCAGGAAGGGCTTGGAAATAGAGAATGAGAGCGCTCTCTGTATCTGAATCAGTCCCACGCGTCTTCTCCCCTCTGATTTTGACTACTGCTCTTGCATAGTTGTTTCTTGAATAGGCATATTAGAGTCAAAGCAATGGGATGTGTCTTGCTTTCCTTATGCATACAATCTAATGTAGTGTTTTTTACTTACAGTTTGTTATAGAAAGTACTCAATTTGTACCACTCCAAGATATAAATTATTCATTTTATGTTAAATATAGCTTGACTTTCCCCTACACCAGCAGCACTTTCACATTACAATATCTTAACACATAGGTGGTGGGCAGCATGACTGAAAGCCATCATAAATATTATGGATATTCTGTTGATTTATAGATAAAATAACCAGATGGACATTATATCCGATCGATAGGTACTTAATCAAACTGATGCTGTAAATCCAGTGTCATAAAATAGTCCATCTCATTGGTTTCTGACATTGCCTGCAACGTCCTTAAATATATTACACGGATAGCAAGTTCAGTAGAAAGAGAATAAATCTTCACCATTTGACAGATTACTGTATACCGTGGTATTTCCGTACCTTACTGCCTTCCAAGATGAAGTTCAAGCACTACTTGGAGGTAAATGTTTCAACTTTGTGCAAAGGTTATACATTAGTCAATTTCAAACTTTTTCAACCAAGCCATCTAGATTATCTTTATCCTTTGAGTTCAAATAAGAGCTATTGGACATTCGGTACATTGCAAAGTGATCAGTAAACTACATTTTATATATTGAACATCCTTGAGTAGTATTGTTACATTATGGTGCATTCAGTAAACTGTTTTGCTAGCTTATGTAATCCTTATTCAATCATGTGTTTAAATTCTAGCTAACCTTCCATCACATTTGGCACATCATTTTTGCATCAGGTGAAAGCTTTTTCTACTGGTGCACTCACTGGAAAATTGCTCTGGATCAAAGAGTCGTTTAGATTGTTAAATGTAGTCGAGCGGGACGCTGACAGGGAGGTGGGAGGCTGCTGTCAGCACCAATCAGGAGCCTTTTATTTCACTACCAGTGGTCAGTAAAAAAGGAGGAGGGCGCCTCCTGTCACAGCCAATCAGGGTTCATTCATGCCATTACTGGCTAAAAGCAATCTGTCGTCTCCCATCATCATCATCAATTACAATCGGTCATGGGAACCAGAACAGTGTTTATATGTAAGTGGAATAATGGTGGTTAAAAACTGGAAACTTTGAAATGTTAGCTTACCACTAAAATCCATCAGAATTGGCGTTTTCCAAACAAGACTAATGCAGATTTGTTGTATATAAATGAAGACCTGGATCGACCAGAACATATATATTTGATATCTTGCACATGTAACAAGCCAACTGAAATTGGAAGATTTCATAGGAATAAGAAATGTAAAAGTAAAAATGAGGAGGATTATTCTTCTTCTATTTGTTCCCTGGCCGTTGAAAATACAATCTGACATCTTGTTTCATGCTCGTCACCACTGTTCGTCATTCATTTGTGTGTGTTTCTCAGCCAAAATGTGTAGATGGAGCCACAATAAATCGCTTCTGCCAAAGCATGATGAAATTACTGAGAGCGGGTCTAATTGAGTTAAATGCCCTTCTGATTTCACTGGCTGTTAAAAATCGCAGTGTGAGGAGTGAGTCAGAGGTCAGGCAAGGTCGGTGGAGCAGAATATGTGTGTGTGGTGGAGCCTGAGGAGTGTGTGCATATCTGTGTGTGTGGGGTGGAGCTGGAGGAGTGTCTGCATGTGTCTGTGTGTGTGTGTGTACCGTTACGCACATTTTTGAAGTTCTGTGTATAATTGTAAGATTACATTACATTTTACTTGTTAGACGCTTTTATCTAAAGCAACTTACATACTCAATACAGTAGGCAATTCCCACAGGAGCAATTTGGGGTGAAGTGTCTTGCCCAGGGACACAACGACATGCTGACTGCAGTGGGGTTTGAACCTGTGCTCCACTGATCNAGTGTCTGTGTCTATCTATTTATTTTATAGATAAAAAACACATCTATGCATGGGCATAGGAAGCATCTTGAATGTGGGTGGGACATTTTTACGGACCCCCCACGAAAAAAAAAATAGATTTCCTGTATTCTGGTGCATTTTAACAGGTGGTTTGATACTTTTATGTGGCTATACTAGCATGAGGAAAATGATGGGTACATTTTGTAATTTCATCCAGTAGTAAAGAAAGGAAACATATTTGATTATTAATTCAGAACCGTTTTTGAATTAATAAAAATCAGTTTAAATGCCCATTTTTTGTACATTTATATACAACAATAAATATTTGTGAGTGCATTGAGAGATATTGTTGTGGAGAGTCATTTATATATAAATCGCAAAATACCTTTGTGAATCCTTCTGTGAGCATTTATTAATATTGAGACTGATCTGACTCCATACAGATGTTAAGTTCACCTAGGAATGGTATCATTGACTTAAATGTTCAAATAAATGTTGCTCTTCTGTCTATATTGGTCATATGATGCCCCTTGATTGAAATGTTTCCTGTTCAATATCCCCATTGATTTCATTAAAATTCTGGGATGAGAGTCCACATCATAATTTACTCTAAACTGTCATTTCCCTTTCATCACTCACCTCAGCAATCTCTCTCCACTGTCCCTGTGTTCTGCCTCTGACTCACTCTCAAGCGCCTAGATGTCAAGAGAGGTGGTGAAGTGATAATTATTTATTGAGCAGTATACTCTTTCACATTGAATCATAACAAGTCATACTGAATGTAAATACAACTGACTCTAAAGTAAGTCCCAGTCTGTGACATTGGACATTTTGAAGACTCAAAGTCCCAAGCAGTAGGTAGAATATTAGCTAGTCTATGTAATGTGCACAGAAAATAAATAGTTAACTGAATACTGGGATGGAAATTGCCTATAAGGACTCAGTAAAACATAAACACACACAAAAATCTTCTGAATGATAAGAAGTATAATTAAAACATAATGCACATTACCATTTTGAGAGAGAGTACCTAAGTTAAAGAACTATAATATCTTATCGAACTGAGGCTCCAGTAAAAAACACTGACTGCGTCTCTACATGGACATCAGTAAGCCGTTTATGAGTATTATCCCTGTTATGATCATATTGGGAATATGGTGTTTGTTTACATGAGCAAATAGAGATCGGGTTATTCATGTTCCCTGTTTACATGATAAATACTAGTAACCTGGCATTTCGATGCCTTTTCTCATCTAAACTATTCAGTATTTGTATCTCTCTATCATGACATAAAGACGAAACTCCTCTCCAGAAGTGAGACGCTTTTGCCGTCGCCATCACTGTTAACTGATTAACTGCTACCAGCTGATGACTTACTTTCCTCTTCTTTGAAAAAAATGTGCTTATGTCCATGTTGTCTGGGGGAGAAAACATATCAAACCAAGAGATCGTCAGCTTTGATTTTTGCTGTATTAACCATTTCCTGAACATTTGGTGTGTGTGCCTTACCTCCGCTACCGGCATCGCTTCATACAACAGATCTGAGCTGCTGTCCAACTATGACAACACTCCTTGAACATGTGCACGCTATGTGAGAATCTGCCTTGGTACAAAGTAGCAGTGAAAACATGGTACGGAGTTTCATTGATTTGGGCATTCTCTCAATAAGCAAGTGGAATGGATTTGATAGTGAAGCACTGACACAGCGCTCTACAAAGTGCGGCGAGTGGATAGACCCATTCACGGACTTTCCACATGGTAAAAGTGGGGGGGGTCTAAACTAATCATTTCAAAAAGTATATATAATGGCTGCGACGCCCATGCGTCAGGGAGGCTTTGTTTTCAATGACTAGAAAATGTAGTTCCACGGGCGTATAAAGAAATGGTTAAATTCTTCTTTTTACTCTTTAGCTAATTTTAATACAGCTTTCTTTCTTTGAAGAAGCCCTATTATGCTTTATTTTCCCTTTCCTGTAGTATAGGTTCGTGTGTATGTAAATGGTCTGCAAAGGCTAAACCTTTTTTGAATAAATCCATCTATTAACTATTTGGCTAACTTTGACACCACTGCAAAATGCAAGCTGTGACAGTGAATGCCACACATTCATCGATGCTGCCTATTTGGACATCAATCTAAAGGAAATACATGTACAGAAGCATGAGAGGAGAGCAGGAGGACTCTGAGTCAAAGTATGCTATACAGAGTTAACCTCATCTGTACAGCCACCCACCATCACCAGAACATGCATTTAACTCTCCACCTCACTACTTTATGATTTCATCCAAGGTTGTTGCTATACTTGGCGCTATAGTTCTGCTTAAATGGCAGGTCGTGAGTCACACTTTATGAGTGTACTTGAGACTGTGTTTAGGGTCAACATCTGAGTGAGTGCTTGTGAGTAATTATGACCCAAATCTGGAGGCTAAGATTAGAGAGTTATTCTGTAGCTATGGAGTGTATATATGTAGAGCGGACTAAAGTCAGGACAACCACAGTGCACTCTATAGACACAAACAGCCTAATCCTCAGAGGACAGCTGTCACCCTGTCCTGATTGATCACACACACACACACACACACACACACACACACACACACACACACACACACACACACACACACACACACACACACACACACACACACACACACACACATACACACACACACACACACACACACACACACACACACACACACACACACACACACACACACACACACACACACACACACACACACACACACACACACACACACACACACACACACACACACACACACACACACAAATAATGTGGGTGCACACTGTTTAAAGCAATATAGCATACAGTTGGATTATGTTTGTATTGAATGCTTGCTTTGAGATTGCATCATCTTAACATCAACAACGACCCCAACCAGTCCCCACCAACTCACTTCTACTCATCCCATAAATCCTCCCTGAGCTAGGCCCCCCCACGGGAGCCCACCTCTCCACATTGGACACTGGGACAAAATATGTGGGTATTTGAAACCACAAACACATGTTTGAAGGTTTTCAACCTGATGAGATTCTGGCGAAAAGTTTCAAATAAAACTCACTCTGTCACGGAGGGGTAGGATTGAGGGGGTGATTTGGGATTGGGCCATATTGTTAACTGATACTGCAGTATACTGTACTGCTGCATGCTATTTGAATTCAGAACACACACGAGTCGGTCATCAGTCAATGTTCGGAAGTTTTACTAAATCCTGTTATTCCACTAAAATGTTCAAGCGGTGGGAGACTCAACCCTTTCTGCAAACAGCTCCACAACTCATACGTGCACAGTCACACACCCATACACATACACTCACTCAAACACACACACACACATTCGTTAGTCAGATGTGTGGTCAGGCATGCAGCCATCATTCATTTACCAGAAAATGGCTGAGAGACAGAGATGGAGAGGGAGATGGGAGGGAGGCAGAGAGAGACGAATGGGAGGACAGGATTTAGTGGAACATGAAGAACCACAACTGGAAGAGCACCCGTGGGAGTACACACACAAACACACAAACACACACACAGTGTGCACATTCCAGCCATATCTTTGGAGCTGAGAGTGGCACTGCCTGGGTTTTGTCAGTTTATCATACGGACGTTATAATGAGAAGCAGAGCTGAAATCTCCTCCTCCACACACACAAACACAAGCAGGGCGAGTTTTTAGAGAAAGTAGGCCTCCCTCTGTCTACACAGCGTGGTTAGTCTGTGGTCCGGAGCTGTCTCTAAGTGGCTTTTCAAACTTCTTATGCGAGTTATGATGAATAGAATTTGAAAAAGCAGCGAGAATGATCTGATCCGCAACATCAGCAAAAAATGCGTTTATCATTGAGGAAATCTGCCAAAGCATGGCAGTGGCAAGCAGATAATGCCAGAGATGTAGTTTAGTCTCAAGGAGGAAAAGCATAGTAAGTAGGTTGCCTGACATGTCTGTGAAAAATTGAAATGCAGAAATACCACATTTTTTCTCACGTCTCCACTACGATACAGTCATTTATTCGATGTTATAAATGAAGCAGCATTCTTTTTCTATAATTTTTTTTTTCTCCAGCATTTATCCCTTCAGCAGAAACAGAGCAACATGTGCCATGTTTGTGTCCTCCCGATGGATTTAGGGCCAATATTATGTCTGCTTTTACCTCCGCTTTGGTCTCCACTAACTCTCGAAGAACAAACCTGGCCCCTAAGCTATTTAATGTTCCACTTTTTTCACCAGCTAATGATGTCTGAGCTGCAAAAAGCTAAGGAGCTCTGTAGCTGTCCCCTCTGTGACCCCTTTCACACCATATACAGTCACTCAATATTGCTCATGTTTTGTTGCAACATCGAATCAGATCCACGGTTATTAAGACTTTTACAAATTCCGTATGTATATAGAGTATATGTTAATAAAATGTAAAGATGATGTATTATGAAGCTAACCAATTTTAACCTAAAACATTTCTGCATTTCAAAAATCTTTAATGTATCTCAGTACACACAAAAGGAATGAAATGATCCAGCGACCTCAAACCACCAGGAGGACACACACTTGAAAATGCCATGAATCTAAAGGTGTGTTGGACTGAGTGTGAGGCATAGAGTTTTGTAGCAGCAGATGGTTGGACTAAAAAAGACAGATGGCAACTTCCAACAGGTTTATCCTCTTCCAGTGGGCGGGAAGAAATACGTGCTTCAAGATAAACCTGCACTTTGGTCTCATTTGCTAGTTCACCAAAGTCCATCTGACAGAGGTGTACTGATGTTAGTGGGAGGCTGTGGCACAGTGGATTATTGCGTTGGTGTTCGGATCAGTGGAGCACAGGTTCAAACCCCACTGCAGTCAGCATGTCGTTGTGTCCCTGGGCNTCCACTCCCACGGGAAAAAAAATAGATTTCCTGTATTCTGGTGCATTTTAATCATTTTCCTCATGCTAGTATAGCCACATAAAAGTATCAAACCACCTGTTAAAATGCACCAGAATACAGGAAATCTATTTTTTTTCCCGTGGGAGTGGATCCCCAAACCCCCCGTTAAAAATGTCCCCCCCACATTCAGGATGCTTCCTACGCCCATGCCCTGACGTGTTTATCATCTCAGAACACCTGAGTATTGTCTTACCCAAACTACATTTTTTATCTGTTCTCATTTGTATCTCATGTGGTTTATAATATTGTGTCTAACACTGTTGTAGAATTGAGCCTAAAGCTTTTGCTCGCTCAGTGCTGAATGGGTTGTGTGCAAGTTAACTTATCTTTTGTTGAGGGTGACTGAGCTCCATCTCAGTCAGAGTTTCGGGGCAGATATTATAAGTGAAGACAGTGTGTCACACTAACCTAGATTTGGAAGGAAATCTGCTTTACAAGACTATTTACTTTGATTTAAGACATGCCAGCACAAAGTACACACTTTAAATCAGATTGGAGGAATTTCGTAAAAAGAATTACATTAAATTAAAACATATGCTATTATATTTGGGAATCTCATTTAGTTTGGGATTAACTATATTATAATTTTTCATATATCAGTTCTAATAAATGTGGTTTGAAAAGTATTCAAAACAATGTCCGATTAGATTTGATCTGAAGAAGAATGAACAGAATTTAATTTCAAACCTTTATTTAACCAGGTGAATCCCATTGAGATTGTCAAGTTCTTCTGGGTTTTGGCCTGTTTTCAGTGTTATGCCCAAACTTGAGAGGCTGGAGGGCAACAGAGCACGCTTGGTCAACTCAGATTTGTTCTTTTTTTCTTTATTTTCTGCTCAGCAGTTATTTATAAGACACTTTTCATCACATTCCCATCAGATTTGCATCAGGTTGAAAACCTTCAAACACAGAGGACAAACAAATGTTATCGAACATGCATTCAAAATCACAAACATTTTGTAAGCCTCATTGCATTATTTATAACAATAATAATAATAATAATAATAATAATAGTAATAATAATAATTCAGTCACATTCCATTTTCAGGGTATTATAATTCAAATGATAAATTGTGAGTTATTCTACAAAACATCATTAACTTAAATGAATGAATAAGAAAGTCTCTTGAAACCAAGCAAACCTGAAAACCTCACTGAACACCATCTGCGCTGCTTAAAATATACACTAACAAAACGGAGCGTAAAAGCCGTCGATTGCGCAACAACACTCTCACACAATAAGGCAACAGATCAAGAACGCAAAATGCAATAAACAACGGAGAAACATACCAACGGCGTCTGTGGAGCCTCACACACACTGTCGCCAACGTTTCCCTCCGTGGCTTTGGGAACAAAGGACCGGCCGTCATAATTCCTGCCCCTTTTGTTGCAGTGTTACCGGAAGCGGCATTAATATTTTTTAATAACAGCCCGCTTCTCATTAAGAAAAGTAGACTGAGCTATTCAAAAGAAAACGAATACCCCCTTGGTATTGAACAATACCATCACAAAAATAACCTAAACGAAAATACATATAAATAATAATTTATCCGTCCGTTTTTCTAAGATATTATTATTTTTCTTTCAATATTGACTTTCGTCCCAACAGAGATCATCAATCTCTTTTTCAAGGGAGACCTGCAGAATTCAAGTGATGTAAACAAAATAAGTATTTCTATTTAGTAGACTGTTTGAGTTTACTGTAAATTAACTTCCAAAATTAACTTGACAGTCAAAAAAGTCAAAAAGCGCTCATTTAAATCACTTTTATAGTAACAAACGAAGCCCCACCTCCAATGCTGTAAACAGTTATTTTTATACATCTATGTTTGCATCATATAACCCAATGCAAGGTTGCATAATCATCTCTACCTGAAAGATTTCCCTGCAGCGCTGCCCCTAGGGATGTCTGATGCATGCAGATATGTGTGACAAGTGTAAATGGCTCTTCCTCTACCGGATAAAAGGTTTATTCCGCATAAAGCTCCTCTTAGTCCACAGATTGATGCTCTTTATACAGGGCCATGTAGAAATTCAGGAGGTGGCTGTGGATGATTTTGAAGGGATCAGAGGAGCAGGAGGAGGGCACAGACCTGTGAATGGCTTCATTATCACGGACGAGATGAGTTAATTCACACCCAGCAGCCCTGCAGGGAGGAGAGCCCCACCGGTAGAGGGGGGGGTGGGGAACAAGGCAGGCAAACGTGTGTGTGTGTGTTTGCAGTAGGTGATAATTGGTAGTAGTCTCATGTTTGTTCAGGCTCAGATCTAAAAGTGGAGATCTTCACTGTCTCATTGGCTTTGAGATCCCAGTCCCCCCCAGCAGCTGTCTGTGTGTCTCTCCTCTCTTTCATTTTGTTTTGCCTTATTGCTCTCCTTTCTTTTGCTCTCCGGTGTGATACTCTTTGTCTCTAATATGGGGGCTACAGATAATTGTGTGCCAAATTTTAACTGGTATTTGGTTTGAAGCAGGGTCCTGCAAAAGGGAAGAAGACTGGCTGCAGTACAGTATGCAGGCTTTTTTATATTTTCAAGAAAATAGTGTTACCATGGCCAAAACATATATTTTACTCTTAGTTATCAGTTTCATAATTCACACATAGATAGTACAATGTGTTGGAGCGCGAGAAACTCCCTCTGGAGGGAACTTTGGGCTTTAGCCTTTGCAGACTATTTACATGCCCAAAAACCTATATAACACACTAAAGGAAATGGAAAACCTCAAAAAGCAAAAATAGGGCCCCTTTAACAATGAAGCATCTATAAGTATCACTTAGTCAGAAAACATTTAGTAATATTCAACAATTAAATTAATACCGCTTATACCGCATATTATGCCAATACATATAAAATGTCTTTATCGGGCAGCCCAGGCTTGCAGACACATTCTTTCAGGAACCAAATAAGACTGCCAAGGCACAC
>NW_011367247.1:224824-231505 GCF_000735185.1 Notothenia coriiceps | reverse complement strand
ATACCGCTTATACCGCATATTATGCCAATACATATAAAATGTCTTTATCGGGCAGCCCAGGCTTGCAGACACATTCTTTCAGGAACCAAATAATACAGAGATGTGATATCCAGCACTACAGACTACTTGAATTATTACCCAATTTAAGAAAGTGTTCCTGCAAATCTTTCCAACATGAATGGAAGTCAATACTTACCAAAAGAGTAGGAAAAACAATTAAAAAGTGAATTGGGTCATCTTCAAGTAACACTTCCCCTTCCGGTTCCCATTCCTACTCCCTACTGCCGCCCCAAGTATAGAGTATGTCTATGTGTATTTCCGTGTGTGGTTCGGGTGCCATCGTGTGGCCTTCTGTAGGCATCGTACTTGCTGCGGTTGTTGCTTGGCTGTTGACCAAGTTCGGGGCCATCTTCGTGCGAAATTCACAATTCCATATTCGTGTGTCCATCTGGTGTACATTTCGGGACAGTGTGACGCGGCCTTTAGTGAGGAGTCATTTTGGCTGTTTGTCTAATAGATAATAAATGGATATAAGTCTTAGGAGTGCATACAGTGGAAGGTTGTGTCACATCCACTAAGAAGAATATTGTTTAGAGACTCGGGGCCTTTAACTAAATAACTGCGGTCCCAACACCTAGTTGATACAAATAAAAAACATCATACCAGACAGTATTTCACAGGTATTATCGACCATCAGAGTATATGCCCATCTCTGCTGTGCTGTTATACATGGACAGTTTGTGGAGTTGTTCTATTAAAAATGAATTGGAAACATACTTTGCGAGCGCAGGTCCAGTGGCCAGTCTGATTTCTCCAGAGGCTATTTTGTGGTTCTGTACTGGCGCTGCTACAATTAGATAAAGCAGTATAAAGAAGTAAATCTCATTTAGCTGTGAGAGACCAGCAGGACAATCAGCAGTTGTCGCAGATCTGCGCTACAGATATCGATTGTCTGTCCAGCACTGTAGGAGAAACAGATGAGGCTCTCCTTAAACCACTTCACTGTGTACTCTGGCTGCCAGCTCACCAGCACTCACTGTGTGTGTGTGTGTGTGTGTGTGTGTGTGTGTGTGTGTGTGTGTGTGTGTGTGTGTGTGTGTGTGTGTGTGTGTGTGTGTGTGTGTGTGTGTGTGTGTGTGTGTGTGTGTGTGCTTGTGCGTCTGTGTGCTTGTGCGTCTGTGTGTGAGTGGGTTAAATGGAAAATCCACTGTAGAAGCAGATTTATATCACATTCATAAAGCAGATTTATATCTCATTCATAAAGAAGATTTATATCTCGGAGCGAGTCAGCGATTTGCTGAGATTGTGTTAATTTACGTTGATGCACCAACATGACGCAGAAAGATACACTGCACAGCCATAGAAAACGCTATAATCTGATGATTAATCGCATGTTCAAAATACTAGCATTTACATGTTTTTATAGGGGGGAGATAAAGCAAATATGTATGATGTTGTAATAAGCATGACAAACTATACATACATCAGAGGGTGTTTCACTTAATAATAATAAGTTTTCTGAATTTTTACCATGAAGTTTGACAATTTCCGGGATAAATCATCCACAAACCCGCCTTGATCCCACTCCGTATAATGTGTGCAACACGGGGCTATGCTCGTGTGGTAGTATTGTTGCTGCTGCTATCATACTGCGAGCACCATCTGTTCCTACAGTGGTGACCCTGTCCACTATCTCACACTCCTGTGCCACTTCAAGAAACTGGATAGTGCAAGCTCATGGACTCTGCAAATTGCCTTTCCTCCGTTTTCAACACACTTATGAAAGAGCAAAGTTGCCAATTGTCATCAATCAGTTGTGCCGATACATTGAGGTAGTGATGGCTGCTTACTGATGTCCAGTGCCTAAAAACAATTTGGCATTGTGATAAATGTTCCTTTTCTTTTGTTTTCATGCGTTTAGGATTCCAGGTTAATCCCAAGCGTCGAAGTGTTAACGTTGACAGCCCTACATATAACATACATAGGTTAGCAGATAAAATATCCTTACAGGGCTCCAGACTGTAACCAAAATGTTAACATATGATACCATTTCTGTCAAATGTTACAAAAATACCACTTTCAAAAGTAAGATGTGCAAATTGAGATAACTTTTCTTCAACATGCAATTCATCATTGTCACCAAAAAAGGATGTGACACCTCATGTGCTGCTGCTATCAATGGAAGAAGTTGTTAGCACCACAGCTACTGTGATACTAACAGATGATGGAGCCCTGAAATTATACAGAGGCAAAATTTGCTTTAACTTACTAAACTAAGTAAGGTAACTCTCGATATTCCACAATAATATGTTGGTTGTCCTGATCCACAATAACCAGTCAGATATTTCAAGGTTTGAATGATATAATAAGCAGAAGGCATTTATGACAAGTCAGACTTTTCTCTGAAATTCTGACACTTTAAAACACTTTTAATTGTCAAAATAATTTCCCTGTTTAAAGCAATAACACATTAAAACTTGTGCCGATAAGAGAAAAAAAAAAAGCCCCTCTTTTCCTTTTAACTGACACAAATGAAACATCAGCAGTCTTGATTGTTCTCTAAAATGATTTAAGTATACATAAAAAAAGAAGCTGGTTTATTTTCCTAGCTGTGCTGGACTGCAGCCATGTGTCAAGTGTGTTACCCTGCAACATACTGTATATGGCAGAGCATTAGTGCTGCTGGCTGCTGAGCAGGAAGGCCGGGCGTGTCAGCAAACAGACAGATGTGTGAACAGCAGCGACGATAGAGGTGGAGCCGCGGCCTTGCTCTTATCCATCTATCTTCAAATGGTAATACCCTGACGCTGTGTGAAATGCAGATATAGACTGCCAGCTCAGCATCCCCTCCGCCCGTGTGAGTGTTTATTAGCAACATATTGGCCTTTCAGGGCCGCGCTGATTGATTTTGCATGCTTCACAGTGTTATCTCTTTCAGGAGGTGGGGACAGGCTGGCTCACTGAGGGACTTTCTGGACAGGGGGCAGTTGCTAGGGGATGGCGGGGAAAGTTGCCAGGGGCGAACCGTAGTATTTCATGTTACTTGTTAGACGCTTTTATCCAAAGCGACTTACATACTCAATACTGTGGGCAATCCCGACAGGAGCAATTTGGGGTGAAGTGTCATGCTGACTGCAGTGGGGTTTGAACCTGTGACCCCCTGATCCGAACACCAAGGCTCTATCCACTGCGCCACACGCCTCCTTTTGTAGTGGCGATAAAAACCCTGTGCATTCCACTAGTGAGGGAGGATTGTTTTTGACCGAGAGGTTTTAAGTTTAGGGTGGGGGAACACTACTACATACTTAATATTTTAGGTCATTTGTTTAGAAAATCTTGGAATATAATGAATGACCTTTCCTGGTGTTTCAATACTAATTCATAAGACAAATACAAATTGCAAGGAAAAGCAAAGATGTTTATACAGCTACAACTTTTACCTTAGTAGGCACAAACATATAATTGGAAAGATAGACAGAGTGATGGCCTGGCAGCTGTTGTATCTTATTTAATGCAGAAATAAAAACGTGTTCGAGCTTCAGGAGCAGTTAGTGTTGGGCGTGGCTTTTATTACGTTGCAGTTACTCTACACAGTATCTTGAAACTTCTGTCCTCCTGATAGTGTTGGCAGGTGTTTACGCTCAGAGATTTGTTGGCAACTTGCTGGCTAATCATTTTTGACATGTATAGTGTGCCCAGCAGTGTGTTTTTTTTTCTAGGCTCACACACACTGTGGCTGCCAGGTAGTGCGGTCGTCTTCCAATTGGAAGGTTGTGGGTTCTCTCCTGGCCCTTGCAGTCAACATGTCAACATATCCTTGGGGAAGATACTTAAACCTGAGGCCCCGGCCACGCGAGGAAGAAAACGGTCGTTTGCGTTACTGTTTAGTGTCATATAGACCGTTCGGCCACATGAGGACGACCGAATATGACAGTAAACAACTGCGGAAACGATAACGGGGCCCAAGGTGGATAGAACGGCTCGCAACACTTCTGGGGGTTTCACGGCTTCTCTGTGTACGCCCTTTTAGATCATTTCTTGATATGGATGCGCATAGCCGCCTCTCCCACCTCTGCCTGCTCACCCCCGCCGTCAAAGTAACTGCACACTGTCAGATGTATTTCTTTCTCTTGATTGGCATAAATGCGAGTGAAGCTGAATCTGACGGGACGGAGACACGCAGCTCTGGCTTCACCTGGCAGTCCTCCCGCTGTGATGCGCGCGCGTGACGGGAGCAAACACACACTTCAAGTCAGATCATCACTTAAGCTATTAAGTTTACCTTCTCAAACTACCTAAACTGTTATAAAATATGTTCTTTACTTGTCGGGTCACTCATACTGATCAGCCTGCTGCATGGACAGACACTGACGCTGTCCGAGACGGAAGGCAGGCACATTTTGAGAGGCTCGTGTATTTTATTTTATATGGTATATAGAATCGTTTTCTTGTTTAAGCGCAATACATAACAAAGAAGACCTTTGACTGCGCACTTTTTATTTGTCCGCCGAAGATTTAACTTTTTAACACACGTTGACTGGCGAAAATGCTGGCGCCGCGCTTCACTTGGCCCCCACGCGGAGAATAACAGAAGGGCCAACCATGACAACCATGCTTCTTCTCGCTTTTGTGCGAGGAAGTTTACAAGCCGCAAGTACAGCGGCCTCCTGCCTATGTACTGCAGCTTCTCAGCGGTTGGAGCCCTAACCGGCTGTCTCGTGTGGACAGCTACTATCCGGTGAACATGGCGTGTGACGAGCTTTTGCCGATTGCGTTGCGTTTTAATCCTAGCGGTTAGCCGTATGCTTCCTCGGTGGCGGGGCTGAGTGCCCGATTGGCCTACGAGTGTGGTTTGTGTGAATGTATAGCTTCTCAAGCAAGTTGCACATTTGCTCTGTATTGAAGAGGTGTGATGGATGAGTCAGACTTGAGATGTAGTGCTTTCAGGGTCGAAAGGACTGGCTTGAACACTAAACACGACCATTTACATTCGTGCTGATGTGGTGTGGATGGCTGTCTGTTGGTTTGACTAGAGATGTAAACTCAGTGGTGCTTTTGTGGTTTTCATATGAAGTACCATAGGTGCTTGTCTCTAGTCAAAACCCAAACAGACACAGCATCCACCAGCACAGCACTGATGTAAATGGTCTGGTTAGTGTTCAATCCAAGTCCTTCTGAACGCTACTTTACATTCTACAAGGTTGACTCATCCATTCACACCCCATTCTACAGAAGAATGTGCAACTGCTTAGGGAAGCTAACATTCACCACAAAGCACATCGTAGGCAATCGGGAGCAATAGGCCCCAGCCACCACGAGAAGCTACGGGCTAACGCTAGGATTACGCCAACGCAATCGGGCAAAAAGCTTCGTCACACGCAATGTTCACCGGATATGTCTTGTCCACACGAGACGCTCGTTTTGGCTCCACCGCTGGAGAGCTGCAGTCATATGCAGGAGCCTTGTTACTTGCGCTGTATCCGCCACAAAGCAGAGAGAAGCATGGTTTGTCATGGTTGCCCTTCTGTTTATTCTCCGCGGTGGGGGCCAAGGAACGGGCAGAGTTTTCGCCAGTCAACGTGTGTTTAAAGTTTAATCTTTCGGGAAACAATTATAAAGTGCCAGTCAAGGTCTTCTTGTTATGATATTGAGCTTTAAACAAATGATACGATCCTATATAATATAATAATAATACACGGAGCCTCTTTCTTGTTCCTCCTCTTCGGGACAGCGTCAGCGTCGTCCTTCATTGCAGGGCGGCGATCCAGTAATGGTGACCCGACAGTAAAGATAAACATCTTATATACTAGTTTAGGTAGTTTGGAGAGGGTATTAAAATAGCTAAGGGTGAGATCTGACTTGAGCGGTGTGTTTTGCTCGTCCACCGCTGATCACAGCGGGCAGGGCTGCAGGTGAGCAGGAGCTTGCGTGTCTCCGTCCTGTCAGATTAGACTTCACTCGCATTTATTCCATATCTAAGAGAAGATATAATCTGAATTCAGCTGTGTAGTTACTTGACGCGGGGCGTGAGCGAGCAGAGGTGGGAGAGGCGGGCTATTGCGTCATCATTATCAGAAAATGAATCGTATAGGGCGTACCACACGGGAGCCGTTGGACCCAAGTAGTGTTGCGTAGCCGTCTATCACTTGGGCCGTTATCGTTTCGCATTGTTTACTGTATATTCGGGTCGTCCTCATGTGGCCCGAACGGTATATCGCCGATCCAGAGCATCCCAAACATGTTCAATGGGACCCACCAAATAAAGCCAAACTGGCACGTTTTTATAGAGTGGCCTTTTAATTGTGGCCAGCCTAAGGCACACCTTGGCATAATCATGCTGTCTATCAGCAATCTCGATATGCCACAACCTGTGAGGTGGGATGGATTATCTGGCAAAGGGAGAGTGCTTCAGCTATGCACAGAATCTTTTTTCCGATTTGTGAAACAATATTTGAGAGAAATGGTTATTTTGTGTATAAGAAAGTTTTAGTCTTTGAGTTCCATCTCTATGAAACAATGGGAGGCAAAAACAAAAGTGTTGCATTTTATATCTTGTTCAGTTGTATGATGAGTCTTTCATACTGTAATGCATAATGCTCCTTATGATATGAAAACAAGCACTTTTCCCCCTCATGAAGGGGAAAACTCATGCTAGTGATGATGATATGATATGCCAGTTGC
>NW_011367247.1:222671-224779 GCF_000735185.1 Notothenia coriiceps | reverse complement strand
TATATCCTGTAATATGACTTAGATAGATTTAAACTCCACACACTGAGCTCTGATTGGTCAGCAGGCAGTGCTTTCACTGAGTTGATCTCTTTTCTATAGACGCCGAGGGCGCGCAGCGTCAGGTAAAAAAAGTAGCCTTCCCAAACCTGAGCCTCACGCGCCGCCTATGGTGCCAGTGCCAGAAACAATGCGCTCAAGTATAGATGTGGCGCATTCATCTTAGTTCCTACTCTTTTCCCTCACCCTATCCTAAGGGAGTGCATGTACGCCGACCAGAGTACTGCACGGGTCTGATTTTCAAGACCCGCTCCCGCCCCGCACCCGCAACGTGCAATACCGAACCCGCCCCTCTACCCGCACATATTGCCAATTAGTTCCGCAACCCGACCCGTCGGCCAATTAGTTCCGCAACCCGACCCGAACCCACATATATATGAGCAGTGAAAACGTGCAATTATTAACACACGCAGTTGTATATTTGTCTCAAAAAGCGTGGGATGTTGGTTATTTTCTCCATCTAGGGTGACACCAAAAGCCTCCCAGACGTTAGATTTCGCTCTTGAGGAAGTGTTATTGAAAATGCTGTATTCTCCGCTAGAGAGCTTCACCTCAGCCATTTTGAATGTGGCGCGCTCAGCAGCAGATTGATGCGCTGCAGAGGTAATGATTATGGGCGGTCCCGCGGGGGAGAGGTCTGAGGATTTAAACATTAAACTAAATTATTATTATTTTAATATATTTATTATGCAACACATCATCTTTGTTTTACCCAGAACCGAACCCGGAAAAAAGCGTTTGAAAAAATACCACCCGCGAATCACCTTTTTTGCGGGTCACCCGTCGGGTACCCGACCCGATGCAGAACTCTGCTTTGATTTATAAATTCTGAGGCTCTGGGGACAAATTTCCAAGTTAAGACTATAGTAATAACCGTAACAATAATCTTTATTTATCGAAAACATTTCAAAATCCAAGTTACTAAGTCATGGCGATTCATAAGTCATAATTTTTTTAAGAAAACAGAACAATTTAGTGGTTAAAACCAATAAAATATAGCAATAGGTTAAAGTAGAACTAAAATAGAAACACATTTTATTATATTTTAAGAAATATAAGACAGTTTAAAGGAAACGTAAACTGAAATAAAACCAGAAATTATAGCCCTGATGTCCTGGTGATGTCATAATGGATATTTCAGCTTGGGCTTAACCTACCTTTTTATAACAAAAACCTTTCCACAAAGGGCAAACAAATTGATAGATTGGGATATAATCGGATACCTTCACCTCTGCTGCTTTGATTTAAACAATCCTTTTCAAAATATTTCACATTTATGTCCCCTGCTTTTAGGGAAGTGCAATGAAATATGGTGTTTCCTCATTGCTTTGGCGCCTTGATGGGCAAATTCTGGGTCTTATTTATCCCTCAACAAATGCAGAAGAAAGTTTACTCAAACAAAATGTAATAATGATAAGATTTCTATGTAGTAACCCTGTTTGTCTCATCAAATAATTTTCGTGTAAAGAATATTTCAGTGTCTACAGATTCTGAGGCTTAAAGAGCCTGTGACACGATTTTCCCCCATCCTCCAAACCCATCAATTTGAGTAAATATTGTCCCCTTGAAAACCGTTACTGAACTGATTTTGGATATTTGTACTTTGATAACCATTAATCTGCCCTTCAATGTTGACCATTTCCTGGATCTTCTCGGGGATTCTTCAAGTCCCGCCAAATTATGGGTGACGTCAATGCGGGCACAGCGCTCCAGCTGCACCGTTCAGGATCCCAGCATCTGCATGTAAACGCACGATGGCGCACACAGCAGCAAGCTCAGACAGCGATGACAGTTTAATTTTGAACGTGTCTGAGAGCTCATATGAGGCTGAAGGATCGGTTTATTTTGTATCTGTTAGAAGTTTAGGAATTAGGTGCGTCAATATGGGCGATCATACGGTCATGTAGCCAGTGGTGGACTGGGACTAAAAATCAGCCCGGGACTCTCGACCGGCCCACTTCGGTACCACTAGTAAATTGTCAACGGGGGGAGTGGGGGATGTGCTAGTGACTTATCCGACCGGCCCACTTCGGTACCGGCCCATCGGGAGT
>NW_011367247.1:222079-222425 GCF_000735185.1 Notothenia coriiceps | reverse complement strand
AGCGATGAGGGCCCGTTCCGCGTGAAGGCCGGAAGCGCCGCATTTGAAAGGCCCTGATGCCAGTGATGCCCTCTCGAGAGACTGAAGGTGTGCATCAATTGTTTGCCTGAAGTAGCCCATTTCCATTAAGCCGGAGGAACTTCCGTGGAGCCCAATATCCTTGTCTTTTCCTCCCGCGTCCGGGTTTGCGGGGTGGCCGGCTGGAACCGCTAGCCAACTGGGGAACGATGCCTGTAGCTTAATCCGCAAGACTGCGGAGCTGATGAGTATATACCTGAAGCTGGGACGAAGCCCTGCTGCTGCTTGCGCGTTGACACCTGGAAGACAGCTGATGGAAAAGGGGAGA
>NW_011367247.1:205254-222060 GCF_000735185.1 Notothenia coriiceps | reverse complement strand
CATATATAGAGGGATTAACAGGTGCGATGATTAGGCTTGTGAATGGAGGGAAGTGATAGGTTAGCTGAGGAGTGGCGCTCCCTATCATTTAGTGAAGGGAGCGAGTATTGCCATGACGCGCAATACGAAGTGATAGGTCTTCCTGCCTGAACTTGCGCTGAGCTTCATTTGTCCACTCTGCTAGGCTACAACCATAGAGGCTGCAACGTTAGTTAGTTGTAGTTATTGTACTTGACCCTTTAGCTTTAGCCGTGTTCGTGGTGATTGTGCCTTTTAGGGAATATTGTTACAAATACCAGACAATTAAAATGTNACACACACACACACACACACACACACACACACACACAGTGAAGGGAGCGAGTATTGCCATGACGCGCAATACAAAGTGATAGGTCTTCCTGCCTGAACTTGCGCTGAGCTTCATTTGTCCTTATCCATTATTAAATACAATCTCAGGCACTTTGCTCAGATGGATAAGATACATTCTGAGAGATTGTTTCTGCACAACAACGTATTGCCAGTGGTTCTTAACCTGATAATGCCTTAAAACAAAGTGTCTTCCATCCTGTCAAGGCATGCATACATCGAAAAGTTCAACCAGAAAATGATTTTGCCTTTAGAGCTTGTTTGATTTGATTCATGATCACAGGAGGCCTGGAGGCTGAAAACATTCAGAAGATGCAGACACGATGTGAATTGATCATTCCATCTTATATATTGTGTAAGCTCAGGGCTCATGGCTGCTTTCAAAGAAGACATTAAGGTGTCTGTGATCTAAGGTTTGTTGGGTGTTTTTGAACAGAAAATGTTCTGTAAAGATGTTCCAAGAGGAATACATCTTCATTTCGTAATTAATTTGGCCTAAAATGGCCCCTATTTAGCTTTTTGGGGTTTTCCTCACCTGCAGTGTGTTACAGGTGTTATCTAAATGGTCTGTTACCCCCAGTTTCCACCGGGTCCGTCTGCGCCGCGTTACGGCTGCGCCGCGGCAGTCGTAAGGATCGCGGCCACTCTAGTCAATGGGTGCTATTCCACCACACGTGCCGCGTTACGGCTCAGACGCGTCCCAGAAACGGCTCGGCGCAGCGCTTCTCTAAAGTTAGGATGAACCTATTTTTCCCCATCACAACACCTCCACTACGATACGCACAATGGACGACAAGGTTTTCATCATGGAAGTGGAAAAACACACTATTTTATATGATTTAACCAATGCTTACTACAAGGAAAACATCAGAAAGGAGAAGGCCTGGTTTTTAGTCGCTGCATTTTTTGGAGTGGAAGGTAACAACTACATATTAATGTTTTAAAGTTAATTAATATCCGAATTAAACCCGAATCAATAACAAAACTGCGAGCCTGCACGCAGGACGCTACGCTTCTGAAACGCTTCTGGGACGCGTCCGGTGGGTTATGGCGCTAGACCAAAACCGCGGCGCAGCCGTGACGCGGCGCAGCGCGGCGCAGATGGACCCAGTGGAAACAGGGGGTAAGGCTAAACTCTCAAAGTTCCCTCCAGAGGGAGTTTCTCTCCCACACACTCCCCCCCTGCCTGAAACACCTCCATTGGATTAATTTTGCATAACATAGTGACATCACTATGTAAAACTTGCTCTTCTATTGGCTAGCGCTCCAATACATTGTACGTGATAGGCTAAGGGGCGGGTCATCTCCAAGTGGTTGACCAATCACAACAGAGCCGGCCAGCTAACCAATCAGAGCAGACTGGGCTCTGGTTTCAGACAGAGGGTGAAAAGAGGTGCTGCAGCACAGGCAGTATGAGACAAATAAAGAGCTTTTTGAAAGTTAAAGCATGTAAACATGTCACATTACAGGCACACAATACATATATAAACCTGAAAATAAGCATATGTCCCCTTTAATATCCGTCGTGCCTTCGGTCAGTCTCAGCACACACACACACACACACACACACACACACACACTTCCGGGAATCTCTGCAGTGCTTAGTGGTTAGTTTTCCGTGGTCACCCCCTCTTAGTTTCCCTCTCTCCTTCTGTCCCTCTTCCTGTCTGTCTTTTCTCATAAGTGCTATTTACATCCAGCCGTCAAGCACATTTCAAATGGATTTTCACAACCCAACTAAAAATAAAGTGTGTTTCTGCCAGCCGACGTAAGGTGAATAAATTAGCATTCTGAATACGGGAAAACAGCCATTTAAGACATAAAATATGTATAAGTGAGTTTTTAGCGCCAAACTAAATATGGACATTATCAGGGATGCACATAACTGTTTTGCCCTGGTTCTCAAAGGAGCACCTGGAGATGTTGCTTGGTGCTCATCCTTAAAATGAAATAAACCCTAACTTTTGAGGGGGTCTTGACTTTATTTGCCAGACACACGGCACTGAACACACATGCAGAGGTGAACACGGAACACACATGAAGAGGTGAACACAGAACACACATGCAGAGGTGAACACAAGACAACATTAGCACGACCAGTAATCCTACAAGCTGTCATCACTACCCTCCTGACTGTTCTCCTGACTGTTCTCATGACTGTTCTCCTCACTGTCTTCCTCTCTGTCAGACATGGTAGCTGATGATGTAGGCCNCTTTTTTCTGACTATTCCCCTCGTTGGTATCTAACCCATCAGAACCTGGTATTAGTGATTGTGTCTATTTATTCTATAGTCATAGCAATCTCATGAGCACAATAAGCATATAATGTAATAATAAGAATCAGTCCTGTAATGTTATATAAAAATAGACTCCACAATGTAATCAAATAAGTATGTGAACATAACCAATAACCTACCATAACCAATAACAAATGAATTTAACTTGTTTTATTTGCGTTGTTCATTCATATCTTATTTTACCTTAACATTTATTTATGCATTTTTGTTTATCTCTCCAGTTTTAAAGGATATTTTTGGTTACTGTCCTATAGTATACATTGGAATTAAATAAAACGTAAATGTGTGCTTGCCAAGTATAATTTTTTTTCCAACATTCCAGAATAAAAAAATCAATGCTTCTTTCGTTCAAGGGAAGCCTGGCTTCATCACTAAACCACTCTATTAGCATCCATGCTGTTCTTGTGACATAACAACTTGACCTGCTACTAAGTAATATGGCAGCTTTTTAAAAAAGGCAAACAAAGGGATGTTCTTCAAGGTAAATTAACTCATATGTATAGTATACAGGGGAATCACTAACGTCCCTTCTATACGAAGTGTGAACACAGCACTAGACATCCTGTGGGGAAAAACTCTGCTAATTGATGATGATGTGATATGCCAGAATGCATTACTGAAGTAAAATGACCATGATGAGGGCCAACGCAGTCGTTAAAATTATATTTTTGTTCTTCTTATATAACCATGCTGGCCCTGGAGTCATCTTAATTTAATTGAAATTCATGAATTATTATCCTCTCAAGATTCTCTGTCTGCTGGGGTTGGGTTAAGTGAAACAACAGGCTTCAATGATTTATGGACAGTGCGCAAGTTCAGCATCACAAAGCCACCGTTAGGCTGTTTATTGGCAAAGAATGTATATTATTGTTCAGGTTATGTTCGCAGACCTCCTTTTTCTTTCTAATATCAGTACTTTAAGCTTCTAATCATAACAGTCTGGAACTGGGACCTCCTTTAAAGATGAGCTGTGTCCACTTTCACATGTCATAGCCTACATGTGGCATCAATATGCTGTCTACACAATTGAACTCATAATAGACTTACAATTGCAGTATTTTTTCAGGGATACAAAATATATTTCAGATCTTAATGGCTTCTTTGAGTATAAATCTTTCATAACTTTGGTTACTTTCAAATGTTAAGGCCTTAAGCTTAATTAAGCATAAATACATGAACTTAGGTTTAAAACGTTATTGGAAAGAAGCCAGATTTGCCCAGGATTTTGAACCCTAACCCTACTGCTTGGACCATGTATTAGTTATTTTAATAATCCATTCAGTGTCAAAGCAAACAATCCCTGGTTTTGTATTCCTGTAAATGTAATGTATTAGGTTAAAGATGGACAAAACAAGCCATTTATAGATGACCCATGGGCTATTTTAATTGATGTACAGATTTATTTATAATGAAATAAACTTAGCTGTGTCCTAGAATCCACTTTTCTGAGGCTGTGTTGAAAATGTAAGCATCAAAACATTTCACATTTCTGTGGAAATCTATTCCTCATTTCCATGCTGCCTTTCGTGCTCTGATCCTCCGTGTGTCCCCACGCTGAGAAGGAAGCTGTTCTGGAGGCACTGGCTTGGTGTTAATGTGCCGACTGTGATGAGCTGACATTTGCCGTTGACAGCTTTGTTCTGCATGAGTGTGCTGTGTCTGCTCACATCACACTACGGACAAACTTGCAATGATTTCTGGTAATGCACCTCCCCCCCTCAGGCATCACAAAGCTGTTTCCTCTCTGAAGTAGGCTAAACTTGGCGTACAAATAGAGGAGAAAATTGCTGGGATAGAAAAAGCCTGCTATTGCTGCTGAAAGCTGCTCCTGTTTCTGCCCATTTATGGTTTTACTTTGGCATATCCCATCTTCAGCTTTGAGGTTTACGGGCTGGCTACTCTCCCTGGCCAGGTCCATCGATCTTTCCTCTAAGTCCGGTTTTACATCACTTCTTTCTTTTGTTACTCAAGCATCTACTCTTTTTTCTTCAACCTCTTATAAGCCTCCTTAAATGTCCTCTTAGGCTGTTTAAAGGTTAAAATCCTGCTCTGTTTGACAGCTTCACATATCATCTGTATCTGTTTGTTCGACGATGGTTGAATATTTAACAGCCAGATAAAAACATAGAGTATTTCAAAATGACATCATCATTTATCAACATTCCCCCGTCTACACAACTAAACCCACGGGAAGTGGTTTCCCCAGTCTGCTGTGGGAGGAGTTTACTGGCCCTTTGGGATGAATCAGATTGTTCTTTGATTGGTTGAAATATTTGCCGTTTACATGCGTGTTTGTTTACATAAGGATGTGACCAGAATTTTAACCAGGAGTGCTGTGAGGGGCGGGGCTCACACACAGCCCATGACACAGCCAGGTCAGGACACTCCGCGTGCAGCAGTGTAGCAGCAAAATGAATAATATAGAGACAAGCAGGAGACAACGTGTGACTTAGTTGAGGGGAATTTGAAGTTAAATGGAAGTGGTTGCGAAACCTAATTCCAAATCTCCGGTGTGGGAATATTTTGGATTTAAGCCAAATCAACGAGGCGAACCTACGGACTTGAATGAGCCGGGGGGTGTGTCGCATTTGTTTTAAAAAGGTAGCAACAAAAGGTAGCAATACGACCAACCTTAAACTGCACCTGAAACACAACCTGTCCTACCCATTCCGTTTTCCCAGTTGGGAGCAAACACGGCAGCTGGAGATGGAGAGCCCCCACCTTCCCGACAGTTTACAATCAAATATGCATTTGCCCGACAATGCAAACATGTTTGTGTTCCTTGCTCGAAAACTTTGAAATACAGATTTGGATATGGCATGTTGAGGCATCTGGGTCTTTGTATGGATAGTAGACTGTACACTTGACTGTTTTTTTAAGGAGTCTTTTTTTTTAGATAGATAGATGGATAGATAGAGAGAGAGCTCTGTTTTCCAGCCTCAGTCTATTTAATTTGTTTTTTTGGTTGTGTGTGAGTTAATTATTTTTTTATAATTTAATGAATTTGTTTTATTTATTATATATAATTTATATATTTGAATATTATTTCACATGTCATTTGCAATGTTGAATGTTCAATACAAAGTTCTGTTTGAAAGGATACTTGAATTATTATTATATATTATCATTATGTCAGTGGTCTAAAATGGTCTTACAATGGTTCCGACAATATTCTCGTTTATCGCAATAATTTCCGGGATAATATATCGTCCAACAACTTAATTATCGTGACAGGCCTACCTACAACCCGGAAATAAGTTTGCATTTTACAGCTTCCGGTTCTCTCGTCTGGAAGTCCATTTTGTTTGTGGTTAGATGCCTGAAACAAGGTCTGTTGTTAACAAAGGTTACACTTTTTGTTCTACGACTTAATCGGTAATTATCGCACTGGTAAATGTCCTATCTTGTATGTGTTGCTGACAAGTGACTAAATGAGAAGACTAAACGTCACGTGACCATTAGCCACCTTTAGCTTAGCGGTGGTAACGCCGAACCATGCGACCATGATGTAGTTCGTTCATAGCATAACATTAGCTTTTTACTTCTGGCGACTGCATTTACATTTAAAAAAAATCCTAAAGTGGTGTTAGTATGTGGAGAACCTGCTGAACAAATTGTGTTAGTATCATAAAAGTGTGTTTGCCACACAGCTTATTTTCTGCTTTACTTTGAAATCTAATGGAAAAATCCCATTGCTTTCACTGCACTACTCTATAGGCTTTAAATGAACAACGTGTTGTTTGACTTTACTTCAAATGTTTCTACCAGATCCAAATGAAGATGACAATAATTTCAATTTTATGAATATAAATAGTTTTTAAAAAAAAATAAAAGTGGCATTTCACTGGTATTATGGTTCTGCTGCTAAATATCTGGTACTGTAACACCCTTATAGGACAGAAGGGCAAGAGGTCAGAACTGAAGCAATGCTTGTCAGGGTCATTCATAAGCTCATTACAGAGGACATTATAATAAATATAACTTAAGATCTCTGTAGACGTTTTCCTCTCTCCATGCACGCAACTCCAGAATAGCCTAATGTAATCATATGGGAGATGGATGACCTTAGTCTATTTCTATAAATGTTTATTTCCCTCTACAGTAAAAGCCTGCCATTGCAGATTCTCCGTGTGTGTGTTGCATGGCATATCTCATCATAGTGTAGAATGATTTATTGAAGAGGTGCAGTTCTAATCTAATCTAATCTTCATGGGTTGGCAAAGGGTCGAGAGGAGGGGGAGGGGTGGAGGGAGGGAGAAAAAAAAAGACAAAGGTCTAAAAGAATATTGACAGGCTGCACAGTGGAAAAATAGCAGCAGTGAGCAGCATGGCCCTTCCGTCACTTTGTGCCTCAAACATGGATCTGACACAGCGCTGAGCTATCGAGCTCTCTGTTGCTGGACGCTGATTGCTCATGGCTGTAGCACAGACTGTTGGAATTAGAATGGGAAAGGGAGCTGAGACAGCAGCATATTGACTGGCATTGACAGTGGATTGAGAGGGAGAGGGAGGGGCTTATGATGGAGGAGGTATCGACGGATAAAGACAGCCAGAGATAGAGAGAGCCCTTTCTCCCTCTAATAGGATTATTGTGTAAATGTGGTTGTCTGAAGGACTGCCCCTAGAGCAGGGCTATTCAACTGGCGGCCCGCGGGCCAGATGCGGCCCAGGACCAACTCCCGAGTGGCCCAGCCTCCCGTAGCCAAATTCCTACACTAGTACAGACCTTGAACGCAACACTCCGCATTTCATAGAAACCACCAAACCACAACGTAGCACGTTTTTTGAAAGTGCATCTAGTGGTGCTAGTAACGGTGGTCCTATGATAGCAACTCTAAAACATGTCTCTCTCAACTCTGAAGCGTAAACAGAGACAAAACGGTCATTGATCTTGTGGAGCAGATCCAAGTCAAGCTGGACCTTTTCGCGACCGACTTGAGCACGGGTTGGATGCTGCATTTTCCGACGCTCCCCAAACACATCACATCTCCGGCACAAATCACGGACGTGATGACAGATTTCATTGCGAGGTTGAAAGAGAACTTTGCCGGTCGATTGGATGGACTTGCTCTGCCCACAGAGGTGATGATGGGCTTTGCCAGAGACCCCTTCACTGTTGCAATAGAGGGGGACGTATCAACCCGAGCAAAGGAAGTGGTCCCCTGCATCGACAAGGGGAAATATACACTGGAACTTATTGACATGCAGCGCACTAACGGGCCAGCGAAGTTTTGGAGTGATGTCAAAAAACAGCAGTTCCCTAACGTTCAGAAAGTAGCGATCTGTGTGCTCAGTATGTTTGGATCAACATACACATGTGAATCAAGCTTTTCACACATAAACTCAATCAAAAGTAGCACTCGCTGCTCCCTGACTGACAGCACTCTTCACCAATGTCTTAGGATTGCATTGACATCCTATGAGCCAAAAATCACTGCTCTNGCACTGTTTTGAAATGCCGCTCCTAAATTACCCTTATTCGATAAAGCCACGCTCGCATTGCAGATAAGACAGATGGACTTTGAATTGGAATGGATACAAAAATAATCATCCTCCCACTCGGAGTGAAAATTATATATTTTGGGCTTTTTTGCTTCTGCCATAATTGGGGTCTTGTGCGTGTGTGCGGACTGTCACTCCTGTTGACACGGACAACTTCAGTGACGGCCCGTCACATGGGGTCACGCCGGCCAATCAAAAAGCTTTGATGCGTACAAGTGCATTATTCTGGCACAGGAAGATTATGTTAGGACATTAACAATAAAACAGAATATTGTTGTTCTATTTTTAGACACATCTCGCATCTCGACCGGTATGGTATCTCCCGGCCGATCGCGATCGACTGGTTGGGCACCCCTGGTATAGGACATAGGATACATGTTATTGTTTAGCCATCAAGTACATATTTTAAATCTATTTTCCTCAATGTGCTTTGCAAAAATTGAAATTCAAGCTTCTTTCCTGTTTTTCTGCCCTTCACCAAAGACTATCGTTCTTTGTGTTTTTTGTTTAAGGTGAAGAAAAAGAACGACTGAAAAAAGAACAAAGTGAAGGTGTCTTTTAGTAAAAATGTAATATTAAATGTTTCCCTCGCTGTTGACCTTAGCTGTGTGTGAAAAGTCTTACATGGAAGTTGGAGATGTGCTCTCTGTCCAGAGGCTTGGTGACAGACAGCTCGCCTGAGATTGGGCTGATGATGAAGATGCCGGTCGGAGGCTGGTCGGCCCCGGGGCCCGTCACACTGTAACGCAGCATCCTGTTGTTATCTCTGTCTGAGCGAATCTGAAACACAGGCAAACAGGGGAAGAGCAGGGGAGGATTTACAATTAATTTCCAACACAGGATGGAGTTGGAACAAGTAATAGTTAGTAATAGATAGTACAGTCATTTTAAAAGTCCCTGCTTTGACTGCTGTCAGAGTTGTGTGGGAGACTTTTCCTCCCAGTTAGAATGACTGCCTGTTTAATGGTAAGAATACAAATATACACGAGTGAAACTAAACTTTATGATTGTGGCCTGGATGTGTCTCATATGTCGGTATGATTTTAGGATTGTAAAAGCAACACTCAGCCAATGCTTGAGGCTGCTGCATCGTAACTACAGAAAATCTGATTGGAACTGAAGTCAAAGTAAACTATGATGCGTGGTGCACCATTTATATCCTGCTCGCTGTCCATATGATCAGAACCAAGAAGAGGAAGGCAGCTCTGCAAAGACAACGCTCAGCATAAACTCAAGCATGTTTACAAAACACAAAAATACAGGTTTTACTGCAACGCCATTTCATCCACGAAAAAATCAGCAATGTTATTTGTACTATTATATAGAAATGGATGGGGAAGAATATATTATGTTGACATATTCCTCAACATACTACTGTACTCATAGTAACAGGATCACTCACAAATTAGTCCCATGAGCTTATCAGCACTTGTGACATGTAAAGGATAGGCTATAAGTGTTAAGTCAAATGTGCCATGAAATCTCATGCAATAAAAAAATCTATTGAAATCTATAATTAGTATTTTCATAACAAATCAATCTGACACTGACAACACTTAATCTTAATGGAGTGTTAGCCTTAGCTTGAGCTAGCTTTTAGCCGTAGACCCCAAAATAAAGCGTTTGCAGCTGAGACTGCTTCAAAGGAGATAGTACAACTGATGTGAGTAAGTTTACTTCGCTTTTGTTGAAGTGTATTGAACATAATGTAAACTGAGGAGTCTGATCTATTTGGGCACCCTTTTAACTTAGAAGTTAACCATGACTCAACATCAGAGACCATTGTTGTATATGTCACTCCCTCATTTACAGCCATCTCTCTCTGTCTCTGATGAAGGCTTAAAAATGGCCCAAAACTTTACTAACTAGCTTTAGGAGCTTTCAGCAGAATCTTAAGTTCCAGACTGCGGTCAGGTGATGACACCTGAGCCAGCTCTATTCGCCAAATAAACGCTGTGACATGCAGTCAAAATCTTGGACAGCTGGTTGCATATTTTGTTACATATGCCGCTCGCCTAGGACCACAATGAGATTCCTTTCTCAAATATCACAAAGGTATTTCATGTGTAATGTATCAGTCCCAACTACATGGCTGGAAGCAAGTAAGAGAAGAAAGAAAACATGTCTGGTGCTGATGTCGCTTTCACAAAGAAAGGTCTGAGAATCGAGATGCTTGTCTGGGTCAGGGCTTGCTTGTGTTATATTCGACCTAAAGATACAACATCAGGTATTTGTACAGCTTTTATATACTATATAACTTAAGAATTAAGCTAATTTAATTTAATATTAACATAATTTAAAAGGAATCCTCCAGGGCTCAATTATGGGTCCTCTGCTTTATCTTCGTAATTTCCCCCAAAAAGTATTATTATTAATTAATTAATCATAATTCCATCTCATTGAAGCCAGAATTGAATGCATTAACAGCATAAAAAGCAGAGCAAAATTATCAAATATATGTTGTTAATCGTCCATAAGGTGCATGTAAAGCAGCTAATAATGATCTTACTTTGTAGGCCTTATAATGAATCTAAATGAAGAGGCTTTAGTCCCAGCTGGATGAAAGTTAGTCTATGCTTTTATCTCCAGTTGCTTATTGCATTGTCTTCTCTACTGTGCCTTGCATTGTTCCATAGCACATCCCTGAAGTCAGACTTTGAAGGTCATCAGGCACGGGCCTTTTGTGTTGCACGGGTTAAATGCAAAGTTGGTGAAGCTTATTTTTGTTTCTATGCTCCTAGCTGCTGAAATATTGTCAGTCCAGCTTAGGTCCGCCTCGCTGTTAACATTCAAAAACAGACTAACAACATCCCTTGGTTACCGTGCATTTAATTAGCTGTATATCGTTGCGGTTGTCTATTTATATTGCATTTGAATGTTTAACTACAGGTTTATGTATCTCTGTGTTTAATGTTGTCTGCTTGTTTGTTAACCTCATAGTATTTCCTTTAATATGAATGTGCTATGTAACTGTTGTTTTCTTGTTTCCTTGCTACAGGACTCGTCAGTGAAGAGTCCTCACTGCTACGGTTAGACAGGCCTTCTTCTTTGTGTGTGCAAGTGTGTGTGTGTGTGTGTGTGTGTGTGTGTGTGTGTGTGTGTGTGTGTGTGTGTGTGTGTGTGTGTGTGTGTGTGTGTGTGTGTGTGTGTGTGTGTGTGTGTGTACGCGTATGTCTTACTCTGACGAGGTCCTCAGGGAACTGTCCTCGTGAGTTTTCGGCGACGTTGATAGGCGGAATGACCCAGTCCCTCTTTACCCGCCTCAGAGTGCCATCACCCCTGACAACCATGCTGCGCCATGGAAACAAGATCTCTGGTACCCGCTGAGTCAGTGTTACATCATCAAGCTTTACCTGCAGAGACAGTAAACAAGTGTTGTGTACTTGGCTGCACACACACACATACATACACACACATACACACACAGCTGAGCTTCAGGGGAGGCTTGGTGACTCAGGGTATTTCTGACCTCGTTCCAGTAGCTTGGATTAATGCTCTCATTATAGTTTGTCTGATAAACGACCACCACCTTCCAGTGTCTGTGCACGTGTGCGTGTGTGTGTGTTTGGGTGTGTTTGTGTGTGTGTGTAGCTACACTGCAGGATCTACAGTGGATAATAAGTCAAAGAAAAGCTTCTCATTGGCCCCACCGCCCAAAGATTACCTGCTGCTTATGCATTACATTGTAAAACCTACAAACAAAAGAAGATTAAAAAAAATGTTATTACGTAAGAGCGAGGTTATCAAGTAATTTACCAACTCCAACAAAAAAACAAAACAAGAGAAGTAGAGAAGAAACAGTGCAGTTCAAAGAGTAAAGGAGTTTATATTTCTTTGTGATTGAATTATATTCATTATAGTTTCATCTACAGTTAACAAGAATGATCGGACTAGGAACTGCGTGAGAATAGAAGAGTAGGTTATTAATGACAGTCTTGTCTCAAAGTAAGTGATTTGATCTGCATCTTCAGTTTGATCTGTCACATTCAGTGTTCCTTACAGTGACTCTGTTTTAGTTTGGAGCTTCTGGGTAAATCATTGCAATTCTTTCAAATGATAATGTTCTTTCTGATTTTCGTTGGGCTAGAGTCAAAGTAATGCAACACTATTTCAAATGAAAAGCCTTCCAGGAAAGTGGAAGACGTTGGAAGACTTTACAAAGAGAATATCATAACAGTAATTGAAAAATGGCAAAGTCCTACAGTATATGCTGAATGAAAACAATAACTCCGGTAAATGGAGAAAGAGCAGGAAAACAAGTAGAATGTGACTATTTTTGTAATAATACTTCACCCTATCAAAAGGGGAATAAGAGGCAAAGGCCGTTGGATTACGTTTATAATAAAAGCATTTTTCCACTGCAGTTGAAGTTAATACATATTGGGGAATTACATATTTGAGAACAAAGAAATTAGATGTAGAGGACGGAGACGTAAAACTTGATATAACTAAGATGTTGTATTCTGATTTAATCTGTCAGGCATATACTAAATTGACTGCCATGGCTGCTCTCTGTGAGTTCTCCTCATGAAGGATTGTTGACAGCTGATTCTCTTCCTCCCTGATAGCAGCTAAAGCGTATGGCAGCCGGCTATTTCTGGGCTTTGTTTAGAAGAACAGCCAATCAAGGCCAGTGTCTGGTCTAAATACATGCAGAGGGCCTTATTATCACTGTGGTACATGAAACAAACCAACAGATGGCTGTTTGACTCACTTTGTCTCTGCAATCAGCACTTGGCCAAACTTGGACGCCTGCTGAGCTGGAGCGCTGCTTTTATATGTGTACACTTCAATCAACATTACTGAGGCCCATAGCACTCATTGTGCTTCACACATCCCCACACTGTGATTCAGGTACCATGTATTAATGATTAGATCTGTATGTGCTGTATATTCACTGAGACACAGTGAGAGAGGAGAACAAGCATTTGATGAGCAGTGTTCTCCATTGAATATGATACTGTGTATTGATAGCTGCAAGCTTCATGAATGACCAAATAAGTTTGTATGGGTTACATCCAACGTCAAGATACATCATCAGGTATTTCTACATCTATTAAGAACTTTTTATACACTGCAGGGACTTATATCTTATATTACTTGGACCAGAATATATGTTGCAAAATTATATCGTTAAATATTCCTGTCCCGTTGAAGCCTGCATTGAGTGCATTAACAGCATAATTTAGTGACCAGAATGTAGGCCTAAAAGAAAGTTTGGACACCCCTGATCTAAAGAAAAAATAGGCTTTTTTTTAATAACTTGATGAAAAATTATTAATGCTTTTATCTCCAGTTGCTTATTGCACTGTACTCTCCACTTGGCCTCGCTTTGCTCCATAGTACATCTCCCTGAAAGGCTTGTCAGACTTTGAAAATCATCTGGTAAGGACCTTTTGTGTTGCAAAGGTTAAATGCAAAGTTGGTGAAGCTTCTTTTGGTTGATATGCACCCAGCTGCTGGAATATTGTGTAAGACTGAATAAGGTCTGCCTCATGGTTAAATGTATAAGCAGACAAACAGCACTTTTAGGAGAAGAAACTATTTGTTTAGCAAACAGTTAAGTTGGACACATGTATCATGTTGGATGGTTACAGGGTATATGCAGGAATCCTGAAGTCAAATTTTTAAGACCCTTTCCATACATTTTAAGACCTCATCGCAACTTTGAGTTCTAACCGGTTACATTGGCAACACACTTTACCTCACATTTACTATATTGATTGTAAGATAGCAAAACTAAACAGAGTGCAGACAGACTACTGAAGCCTCCTCTCCACATGAACTTCAACCTCTCTGTGAAGGTCCGGTTTAATGCAGTATGCTGCTTTGTTGCTTCTGTACTCTGTGCTCTTTCATTCCAGTAAAACTCCTCAGAAAACATTAGAAACCAGTATTTGACCAATAAACAAAACAATTGACAAAACTTTGAACTATGAAATATGTTAAACTTTGGTGAGCTTCAGTGGGGTAATGCCATATAGGAGCTCCCTCACAAATACCCAGGGGTTAAATTGGGCTGGGGCTGTCCGGGGCTAAGCCCTGGCACATAAGACGATGCTCTGACGTCATCACCCTCACACATTTGTCATATGTTTACAAAAAAGGATATATATGTTAAGACTTTTCTCGTTCTTAATATAGACTATATTTAGGGTCTATATGTGTTGACTTTACTTTAAAATAGCAGATCTCTGTGACCGGATATAGTTTGGCTTAGACCCCGGCCCCACACGGTAAAACGCATGCGCAAAAAAGGCTTCCGTTCACACGCATTCGATTCATTAACGTGTCCGTTCACACTAGACCGCTGCAAATGCTGGAAACGATGNGCTGTACTATACGGTCTGTTTCTTTATTGTGTTAAGTGAGAAGTAAAGCTGCTTGCATTGTTATGGATCTAAAGGTAGCTAAAGCTAACTTTCACAGCACAGCTTTACTTCTCACTTAACACAATAAAGAAACAGACCGTATAGTACAGCACAAATGATCAATACTTGCATATATTTTCACTTGCAGTATTATAATAATTGAAATGCTGGTTCTTCTGGGGTTGTTCTATGGTTCTATCTCAGCTACCGCACCGCAGCTGCCTGCACTGTACAATCGCTGGAGGACTGGGCTGTCACTCAAAAACTGAGTAGCCAACCCTGAAAGTCCCGCCCACCTGTGAGGTTTGTGTCAGAATCTCAAACAAAAAGTGAAGGAGCGCAAATAAGAGAGCTGCAGCGAGAGCAAAAGTCTGATCATTGAGAAAAAAGAAACAAGAACTGCAAACAAATAAACCTATGTTAAAACAAAGAAAAAATACTTATAGTTTACATGATTACACAAATGATTTGTTTGCAACTTATAGTTTTATTTTTGAAATTTATTTTATTTAGCTTGACTCAGTTTTTTTTCTTCTTTTCAACTCATAGTTTTGCTTTAT
Organism: Notothenia coriiceps; assembly: GCF_000735185.1. Classification (NCBI taxonomy): domain Eukaryota; kingdom Metazoa; phylum Chordata; class Actinopteri; order Perciformes; family Nototheniidae; genus Notothenia; species Notothenia coriiceps. The sequence goes on along the minus strand of NW_011367247.1, from coordinate 206,961 downwards.
TCTGAGAAAGTGTTGCTTTATCTTTATGATACGAAACTAATCCCCTAGTTGTAGAACCACTAAAAAAAGTGATTGGTGGATGCTCTACCCAGGGCCCTATAGACTCCTACATCACTGAAGCAAGATAGGTTCAAGTCAAGTCTTGCAAGCCAAGTTTTGCTTGCCGACTTAGTGTATCCTTTTTGTACTACTGCGACATATAAAGTATAAAAACTCAAAAAGATACATACAATGAGAAAAGAGTTTCCTAGAGTTAGATACATTGCTCTCTTGATTTAATAACTCCATCTTGGATCATTCAAAGTAGGCTTGATTTGAATAGGAAAATCACTGTTTTAAATCCGGCCCTAATGTGAATTGCGTGCTATTTTATTGCCTGGTATAAATAAAACAGACTTCCTTGTGTTAACAATATAATAACAATATATTTGAAACCACTATGTGCAGAATGAGTGTAGGGGTTCCAAAGGCAGGAGGCGAAGATGGAAAAATTATCTTGTTTTCATGAGAGAAGATGACAAACAAATGAAGAGAAAACTATTTCCGATTCCGTCTTTACCCGAGACGAACATCCGAGTTTTCCCCTTTCAACAAATTTGATCAAGTTCCGTCATTTACTGCTGTCTGACAAATTCCCACTGTGGATTATTCATCTGCCTGTAGTTATGTTAGCCATCTTCTGACGCCGGAGAAGATTGAATTCCGGATCCCGCGATTGCCTCTTCTTTTTTTTAACTTCTGTACTACGGATCGAGAAAAGTCACCGAGGTCAAACCCAGAAATTAAAGTTCCAAAGCAGGAGATTCAATATAATGTTGTTCCGTTCGCTCTGTCATAGTCATATTTCATTTAAATCATTCACACACATCCTGATTCATTATATCTTGTCTCCTGCAGTCATGTTTCAGACAAATGTTCCTTCTGTAATAGTGCAGCTGGCCTACTTATGGCCTGATTGAAACCTAATGAAATCTTTTAATGAGCAGTCTCTCTGTGACAGCCTCTGGAGGGCCGAGCTGAATGTGTGTCTGTTCGGGCACGCTGCAACAAATGTTATTCGTGCAGCTGAGAGCGTAGTGCCCTGTGTGTGTGTGTGTGTGTGTGTGTGTGTGTGTGTGTGTGTGTGTGTGTGTGTGTGTGTGTGTGTGTGTGTGTGTGTGTGTGTGCATCCAGTGTCTTCACAATAGAAAAACACACATTTCTGTCACCGAGACCTAGGAGGGTTTCCGGGAAAAGATAACACACCCAAGAAAGTATTAGCTCATCTTTAAGTGAACCCCAGAATAATTAAAATGTGCTTTTATTCCCGTAATTGTAATTATATTGAAAATCATGGGTGATCTCCAGGATTGAAGCTGTCGATTGTGAGAATTAAATTGACTTGGTTTGGACTGTTACACAGAATAGTTGAAAGACAAACAGATGGTCATCATGAGGATCACATACCGATTATGTTATATAGAACAGTCTAAATTATCTAGAACATTTTATAGAATATCCTTTGGTTCAAGTCCTTTATACTGTAGATATGTATATAGACTTGCTGCTGTTTATTGTTTTTCCTGTTATTTTAGATCATTTTATTATGTTTATACTTTCTTCCACCTTTAAAGATTCTAACATCTTAAATGTCATCTATTGTGCAAAATCCACTTGTTCATGTCTTGTATACATAAATATTAGGGCTGTCAGACTGCCAAGGCACAC
>NW_011367247.1:204926-205223 GCF_000735185.1 Notothenia coriiceps | reverse complement strand
TCCACCTTTAAAGATTCTAACATCTTAAATGTCATCTATTGTGCAAAATCCACTTGTTCATGTCTTGTATACATAAATATTAGGGCTGTCAGTCGATTCAAATATTTAATCGCGATTAATCGCATGATGTCCATAGTTAATCGCGATTAATCTCACATTTTTTATCTTAAATGTACCTTAGAGGAATATTTGTAATACTCTTATCAACATATGAGTGGACAAATATACTTTATGCAAATGTTTGTTTATTATTAGGGCCGGGACTTTAACGCGTTAATTAAGATTAATTAATTACAC
>NW_011367247.1:186643-204881 GCF_000735185.1 Notothenia coriiceps | reverse complement strand
CGTTACGTTACGTTACTTAGTTAGTTAGTATACTAGTACGTACGTACGTACGCACACACACACACACACACACACACACACACACACACACACACACACACACACACACACACACACACACACACACACACACACACACCTCCCTCACAGACCTTTCATCTTTACTCTCACAGGCTTCTCTTGTTCTGTCAGTCTCGCTGAAGAAAAAAGAGGGGAGAGATGGGAGGAAGGATGTCAGGGAGGGTGGGAAAACAGGGAGGAGAAAGAAAAGGACAACAAGTAATTTGAGTTCTCTGTAAAATCATCCACCAAACCCCGCCTTACTCCGTCTCCCTCATTGGGGAGAAAGAGTAACAGGTTGCAGATGTTCTCTCTGCCATTTGCTTTTCATCTTCTTCCACCGTGTATCTCTTTTTAAATGTATCTTCTCATCTCATCCTTTCGTTGCCTCGCCTCCCCTCCACTCTTCCTCTGTCCATCCCTTCTCTCCCCCGGGCGTGCCTCAGTGGGTCGGTTCCAGTCTGTCTGTTCGCTGATGACTCCACTTGGAGCAGATGTGATTCTCAGCAGCTGTTGCTCTGCAGCATCAACCCCTCATGCCCCCTCTCCCCCCCCCCTCTTCTATATCTCTCTCCGCCTTCCCTCCAATGTCTCTTATGTTATTTATCTACATATGTTTGTTCTCTGCTGCAGCGTAACTCGACTGTAAATGTTTTCTATGTTCTTATCTCAAGTCTTCTTTGTGTTTCTCTGACCAGCCTCAACAATTAGTTTCATTTTCCAGCCTCCCCGTTGCAGCTGTTTACATTGAAAGCACATTAGGATTTTGGTCATAACAATAAGTCTGGGGTCCCTGTGTGTTTGTCTGCCATGTGAATGCCAACTGTCACACTGTAATCATGTGAAACAAATGCCGGCCATTGACGGCAGCACTGCAGAGGGCAGAGGGGAGCGTATTGTTCCGCCGTAAATCTGGCAAAATGAAAGAAAAATGTTGAATCGCTGTGTGTTTGTCTAAGCAAGTGTGTGTGTGTTATGTAGTTGTTTTCTCTCCAACACATACCACAGTTTTGTTCGAAGCCAGGCCCAGAGCTAGAATAGGAATCTGTCTGTTTAGCCTGATGTTCAGATGTATGGAGACCAAATGGGATTTGGACACTTAAAGAATGATGAAGTGGTTTTTTATTAAGGCTTACTCCCATCAGTGCCCTGCGCTTCTTCACAGAGACTTATTTGAATCCTTATTGGCTGGTTAATTTATTTCGGTCTCTTTTGCCTCCATTTCTGTGGGGATCGTCTGGCTGGTGAACTGAGCATCCTCTAACAGGTGCCCTCTTGTCTGAGATTAAAAGAGAAGAGGAGGTGGAGGGTTGGGGTCACGTCACTTTGATGACTTCAGCCCGGAGGATTCTGTTTCTGAACAGACGTGTGGTTGCATCTGTGTGGCAGGGCCAGTGTGTGTGTGTGTGTGTGTGTGTGTAGAGGCATGCGTGTGTGCCACATCTGTAATTGGCTGCTCACAGCTCGGCCTCTGATCTTGTGGAAATCTGGGATCAGCGTGGCAGATCCGCGAGCTAATCAACACTCAGAGCCGGCACGCAGGAGCATCAACCTGCGCCTCGCCCTGCAGGCTGGAATATCAGCGCATGCGGGATTTAATCGCTTCAGAAATCCCTTAATGGGAAACGTTACATGCAGTCTAATTTGAGGATGTTGAGATAAAACTTTCCGTGTGTGTATTTGAGGTGAGAGCAATGGTATTTTGTGTGCACATGACTGAAACACAGATAAGAGGTATCGAGCGCCACTTTGCCCTCTGTGCTCTGAGATGATAAGATTGCAGCGAGGCCAGATCACCGGTGGCTCTCTTTGCACTTTACCCTCTCCGGTCTCTCTGGGCTGTGACGGCTCATGGTGGCATACGGCACAGCGTCATTGTGAAATTCATAAGGGGGAATCATCACTCATTCCTGGTTCCCCTTTGAGGACCGCGCTAATTAGCTGGCGTCTGTGATTAGTTGGCTTGTGTTTGATCTGCTTCACTCCTCTCGCTCTCAGTTGGGAAAGGCTGCCTGCCTGGGCCAGGATTTGGCTGCGAGATGCACCAAACACACGCGAGCTGACACACAAAGACTGAAAAACAAGACACACAAAGATGTGCACAGCGGCACACTTTTCACTGCCTTTCGGAGACTCTGCATGTGGCTCTGAGACACAGTATCATACACAAGCACAAACAAGCAGCAGCAGTGCTCCAAACCAAAGCATGCAGCGACAGAGTACAGCTGTTAATATTTCACTAGTGCATACCAAGAACTATGTTTACTTTCACTCTGAGAGTTTCAGCCTGTCGATGAAAGTCCCCTGAAAAACCAAACGCTTACAACACAGGGCGGCTCTCAGAGAAGTGGATTTACTTAAAGGTGGGGTAGGTACGTTTGAGAAACCGGCTCGAGATACACTTGTTGTTATATTCCATGGAATGCTCTTAACATCCCGATAGCAATGAATATCTGAAGTGCTTTGACAAAAAATCCATTAAAAAAATGTTCATCTGTGGAAGCCGTACTGTAAAAAGCACCACCAATCATTTTAGCGGGCGGCTAAAATGATTGGATGGCCTACCTGCCTGTCAGCCTTCCATCTGTGCACAAACTTATCTCATGCCCTCATTGGTCATGTGCGCGTTCGTGTGTTTTGGAGGAGGGGCTCTGTAAGGAAGTGGCAGATTTGTTCTGGTTGTGTATTTTCAAATTCTAGCACACTCGAGCTGGTTTCTCCAAAATCATCTACCCCACCTTTAACTTAAGCCCGAGTGATTACATCTGAAGATGGGCGAATTGTGAATGTAATTACATTTGTACAAATCCCCCTTGGCTTCCCTTTTTTCATTAGGTCTCAATGGCAAAGCACAGTAGGGGATATCATTGCTGCATTAATATGACACAAATACGAGCAATTCTTCGGTGCGTGACAGAGCGCTGTCTAATTACACAGAAGCTGTTACATTGGAGCCTGTCTGTCCTTGAAGCTGGCCAGTGGAGCATGGCAGGGCCATCTCTCTCTGTTCAAACCCCATCTATCTATCCCTCACCTCCCAGTCCTCTATCTGTCACTCTGCCTTAAGGCTGTAAATGGCAAACAAAGGCAGCTCCAACACAATGCAATAAGGCGCTGACAGGGGAAGGCAGAGTGTGTTTTTTCTGGTGTGCTGGTGTTTGTTGTTGCTCCTCCTCATGATTTCTGTGAAGGGACTTCAATCATAGGGTGATCAATTGTCGCGTCATTGTGACTGCTGAGCCTTTACGGCTTAAACCAGGCTTCAAACTGCTCTTTGCCTTTCAAACAGGTAACGGTGTTAAAGGGGCCCTATATGCTAATTTCACAACCGATTATTTGTATTCAGTGCCTCTACTGTGACATATGAATATGCTTTAATGTTCTAAAAGGTCTTTATTTCTCTCATAATGGAGGGAACTTTGGGATTTTAGCCTTTGCAGACCATTTGCAAACCTATATAACACACACAGGAAAGGGAAACCCACAGGAAGCATAATAGGAAGGAAAGTTGTTTATTCTTCATATAATAATACAAATTAAATAAAATAATGTTTTCCTCCGTCTTGAAATATAATGTTTTCTTTGTTTTAAATATACTTGTTAATTAGCTTTTTTGTTTCATAAGTGTCTTGGTACTCTTGTCTGACAGGCAGTTTTCTATTGAATGGCATTGGACTGCTTGACCTTGTTTTTTTTACTTTTCATCTTTTACACTGACAGCAACAGAAGCTATGATTATTTTCCAGTCAACACCTCATTGTGGTCATGGTGCTTTATGACACTTTGGAGCTTTGTTGTTGCTATAATAGGTTGTAAAAAACCATTAGTTTCGCCTTTGAATAAACTGATGATTATTTATTCTGATAAAAGCCCATCAAAAATGTCAATTTATACTAAGTTAAAAAAAAAAGAAGACAAATGCACAAAAACCCTCACTTTTGAGAAGCCATGACCAGAATTTGAGCTTGATAAATTACCTTTAATAACGAATAGATTTTCAATTTGTTAATTGTTTTTGTTGACAAAGTCATTAATCAACTAATCATTTCAGCTACAATGATGTACACAGAGCTAAAGAACACATTTCAGAAGCTTCAAACATGACATCCTACAAATAAGTCCAGTAAAATGTTTAACAATCAATTAAGCTGCCATAAAACACCGTGATGAATAAGCATTGTTAACAAAGACCCTCTCAGTTGAAAATGAGGGAGAGCATTTATTCTGAGAACCCATTTACACGGGAACGTTTGCGTTTACGCACCGTATGCGTTTTCAAAAATGTGTTCTGTTCACACTTATTCGGCTCAATTAACGTGTCCGTTCACATGGGACCGCTGGAAACGCTGTAGTACATATGCCGGGCCTGTAAGTGGCGCCGCTGCCGCCACAAAATATACCAAAAGCAGCGAAGAAGACCCCGGAGCATGGTTGCCATGGTTGCTTCTGTTTATTCTCCGTGGTGGACGGCGTGTGCTCCTGCTGTAAATCTCTCCGGTAGTCCACCACCAGATGAAAAACACCCACCTCTCCGCCTCTTCCAAGGAACGAGGGGACCGTGTGGCAGAGTTTCAGTTAACATTTTTTTTCGCCGGTCAACATGTCCGTTAAAGTTTAAATCTTCCGGACTAAATTAGAAAAGTGCCGGTCAGAGGTCTTCTTTGTTATTGATTGAGCTTTAAAACAAATTGATAACGCACACAGGGGATAGGAATAAAAAATGGATCCTCTCTTTTCCTCCCCTCTCCTGACAGCCCAGCAGCTGATCTGAGCGGGAGAGGCGGGCTAGTTTCCATGTTAGCAGATAAATGATGGTTAAGGAGGTGTACACATCGGGCCGTTTGACCCCCATGAGCGTCTTTCGTCTTGCAGATCTATCCACCTTGGACCGTTATCGTTTGCGGGGTCCGTTTCTATCGTTTTTGTTACGGCCTCGGTCAAACGGAAAGGGCTTATACCCGCAAGAAACCTAATGGCGGATCAACAACCGTATCGCTACCTCGTGCTAAACGGGGTCTGGAGTCACTTTTATCAGTGTTTTTGAACCCTCTCCTTGTTATCTGCCCTTATTAAGCGTTATCAGCGGACGAAACTTGCGTGTTCACCACCTTTATTGGAATGAAACCGGGACTTTGATTCCTTAGGACAGAAGGATTGCGGTGTACGCAGACACCAAANATTTCGCCGATAACTGTAAACAGGCTTGTCTGTTTGAGCAACTGCCTCAGTGCAGAGAAGTACATAGGGTTGGGAGAGAGTGTAAGAGAGAGAGAGAGGTTCCAGGTTGTTGTGTTGAGAATATTCAGGACCTCTCTCTCTCTCTTACACTCTCTCCCAACCCTATGTACTTCTCTGCACTGAGGCAGTTGCTCAAACAGACAAGCCTGTTTACAGTTATCGGCGAAATGCCACTCCTCTGTCTTCATCTTCAGTCAAAGCATGAGATGTGCCCACTGTGGGTCAAAATAATGCGCTGTGATGTGCAGTCGACACGTTGGATGCGATCCGAATTATCTAACGCAGACCCTCGTCCTCCACAATGTTAAGCTGTAGCCACCCATTTAGCTGTCGCTGTTAAAAGCTTGTTGCTCGTAGAAGTGTCCAGGCGTCTCCCCGACAAACTTTCAAACGTGGTCTGCCGCAAGCGAGTGGCAGGAGCGGGGCTGTCAGCATCAGCTGTGTGCTTGGCTTGCTGTTTAAAACACATTTTATTGTATCAATATCTCTCGCTAGAATCTCCCACCATCCAACTAACAACAACAACAACAACAACAACGTCAAGCCTTTGGGCTCTGCAACTACGGGGCGGGCCGAGGACAAATAAACATGCGTTAATCGCACGTTGAAATAATTAGTGGCGTTAAAAAGTGTTTGCGTTAACGCGTTATTAACGCGTAAACTTGACAGCCCAAATAAATATGTGTCCCCTCTGCGTAAAGAGATTCTGAAAGTTTCAGGAAAAAAGTTCCCCTCTCTTTTTGTCCTGATCCATCTATATAAAAACCTGTCTGAAAAAGAGCTGATCAGATTTTGGCCATTTTTGTGTTGTGCAACCATTATTATGATTATTAGTTGGCTAAAACGTAGGCAATTTTCCTTAAAACGTGAGATTTAGTTCACAGCTTAGTTGGCCTCAAAACACAAAAATATAGAGAAAATAGTTGCCTAAGTTTTTCATTTTCAAGAAAATTGGCCATTCAATAGTGTTTTTATTTGTTAGACAGTGTATAGATTTTTTATCTGCATGGTCATCTGTATATTTTTCTTACTCTCTAATGCTGGTTTATTTCTATTTTGAAAAGTTTCTATTTTAGAATTATTTCTACACTTTCAATTTGTTATTATGTGTAATGCGTGTGTTTTATGCTGCTGCAACAAAAATAAATCCCAAATTGGCATTAATAAAGTACATCTTATCTTATCTTACTTTTACCGTGCTCTTTAAACCCCCTGCCTGGTCCTACTCCTCTGTTTTGCATGCGACTGGAGTCTAAAGGCCCTGACACACCAAACTGACACCAAAGAACACATCCCGAAGGACCCGACTGTTGTGTCGCCTCACGTCTCCTGCGTCTTGGCCAAAAAGTCGCACTGGAACACACCGCAAAGAGTTCAGCCGACGGCCAAGTAGCACGTACATGCGTGTGAGTGGCAATAACTCTCCTTACCAGCAGGCAGCGGTAGTGTGTATTCTTAATTCAAAAGAGGCAACCGGAAGACAGATTTCGTGATATATACAAACAACAAATAGCGTGCGTTCCATTTTCACTCTCGTCCATCACAGACTGTTTCACATAACAACTTATAATGGAAAACATGTTTAGTGCGGTATTGGAAAATGAAACATAATAGCCGTCTGCGTGTGCCTTCTTCACTTCCATTTCGCTTCTCATGCACTGATTCCCTAAGCTGAACAGCCAATCAGAGTGATTTATTTTGCAGACAGCCTCCCGATTCAACATCGGAAGGCGTCGGCACGGCCGAAAAGACACGACGGTGCTGGACACACCAATCTGAGTAGGGCAACAGGACGCTCATCAACGGCCATCCATCTATCGACGGCCGATTTCGTGACGTGAGGCGACACAACAATCTGGTCCGTCGGGACGTGTTCTTTGGTGTCTGTTTGGTGTGTCAGGGCCTTAAAATGTGTAATCCCCACACCCCCCCGCCTCCTGCTCACCCTGCATGTAATTTGAGATTTTTCAAATGTTTTCTCTGTCTCTTCTTCCCCCATGGAGAGCAAGAGCACATAAGTAAAGAAGCTCTTATCCCCACGTGGTGACGAGTAGATAAGAATAGGAATTACAGAGGCATTCACTGGAGAGAAGGGGAGATGTGGAGTAAAAAGAGAGGGATCGAGTGATCCAGACAGAAGAAGGTGAGATAGATAAAGGAAAAAGAGGTGGAGGGGACACAAAGAAAGGGATATACAAGCTGTACCGTGCCGCTTTGGGCTCGCTTGTGAATTTATTTTGTATTTTTTGTCGCGCAGCCTGAACTTTACGGAAGCGTGACTGATAACGGGAGGACTTCTTAGACGGTTCATCCGAGGACGGGGCCAATCCTTTCTCCCTCTAGGCCCATCCAAGCACAGCGTATACAGGATCTGATGAAATGTCCCCTCATGCAATAACTAGAAAATGTCACAGGCAGAAAATAAAAACAAGGCCAATCTTCTCCGCCGTCCCTGTAGCCTCTAATGGTTATGTAATGCCTGCTAAATCATTATACATGTCTATAAATGGGTATAAGATGTAAATTCACTTAAATTATATTCGATACATTTATTTTCCCCAAAGGGACATTTGGTTTTAGCAGAGAGGCAGTGATGGGGTTGGGTTTAGGGATTAGAAATCTGAGGGTTCTCCAACAAACTAAGCTTTAGTGTAGGGTTGCAGTTTTTTCGTGGCCAATAATTACAGCTTCTCATGACTGATACGCGTAATATGGCTGGTGATTTCATATGTATAAAATAAGTTCATAACCTGTCGTTTATTCTCACCTGAGGACAATAAAGGTGAAGATGGATTGAGAAGATGGATGATTTCATATTCCTGAGCTAAACAAACTTAAAGGTGGGGTAGGTAAGTTTGACAAACCGGTTCGAGATACACTTTTTGTTATATTCCATGGAATGCTCTTAACATCCCGATAGCAATGAATATCTTAAAGGTCCCATGTAATGCTTTTCCGGTTATTACCCGTCCCCTTGTGTGTTATGAAGGTTTTAATGCATGTAAACGGTCTGCAGAGTAAAAAAAAAACAAAGTACACCCTGTAGGGAATAAAACTCTAACCCAGAAAATACCTCCCCAAAACGCCTCGTTGGAGATTTCTAATTTTCCATTGTTTACTTCCTGGGTATTGCAACGTAGGGATACCCAGTAGCCACGCCCAGAGCTATGGCCCCACCCTCTGCCAGCCTTTCATGAAACAAAGCTTCCCAAAACCTTTCAGCAATTCATTCCGGATATGTACAGCGTAGCGCACTGAAGAACAATATTTCATATTTATTATGCTACACAAACATTATATTGCAGTTTTGGTGTCGTCAACTCCGTTATCTAATATGCAAAAAGACTGGAAAAATGCATCTATGATTATTTTTAGTATTTTCGATCTTTCCAATCCAGACGAGAGATNGTGTGTGTGTGTGTGATGAATGAATGACCCCTCTTATCCCTCATCCCCCACTGGAGCTGCCCTGCCCCTAACACAATAGCAAAAAAAAAAGAATACATGCTCCACCACAGGGGTCACACTGCTGAGTGTTTGGCTTGTACGTGTTATTCCAAGTGTTCATTCTTACTCACACCGTGGTGGCACAGTAGAAAATGAGACGGATCAAACATCTCTCTAACAAGCCCGCCTCAGCGTGAGTATCCTCTTATGCATAGCTTCTCCGTGTCCTGTAGTGAACACCTTCGGCCTGCGAGTAGCACCCCGAGGAGAGGCAGGGACCCTGAGCCGTGCACATTGTTCATTCATGATGGCCGCCACTGGCAGCGAGGGCAACCCCGGAGCAGAGTAGGCGATGTCATTTGGCAGCAAATGAAGGGGAAAGAGCAAAGCAGTTCATGCTAGCGTCTCCGAGGTCTCACAGCTAGTTCTAACGCTACGTTAGCCCGGGCGAGACAAAGCCCAGTTTGTGTCCACTTCTCTGCATGGTGGAATAAACATAGCTGCTGCTTCACAGTTTCCTCCATCCTTCCCTTCTCATCTCCTTCAAGTCAAGTCACCCCCGCCGGCTTAAAGGAACAATCTACAAACGCAGCATGCCTCTTCCAAAATATTTACTCACAGTACTGGCTGAATTCAAAAGGCCATTCTCTTACACACTATGATGTCTAGCATTCAAACAAAAACCACGCACCCACATGCCCTCCCTCCCTGACTGCACCTGCACTGTATCGCCCGCACACTTGTTTACTGTGGGGATTCCTCCCCTGCTAAACCCCTCCATCTGCTTCGTGCATTTCACAGATCTGGAAGTTGGAGATGAAAAACAAGTGCAGCAGCGAGAGTAGTCACCCCACCTATAGCCTGCGGCAGGGAGTGTGTATGTGCTTCTCACATCCTCACACACACACACCCCCCTCAGATTAAATGCCCCTGACACTTCTTAACACCTTTTCCTGTGCAGCTTGTGCCCTTCTTCCTTCGTTTTCCTCTCTCTCCCATATCTCAATCCGTCACCTTACATTCTCCCCTCGGTCCTCCTTAATCTTTTTCTCAATGCATCCTTGCTTGCTAACCAATTTTCGCAGCAGCTTCTCCAACTAATCCAACACGTTCTGTTTTTAGCGAGCGCACCCAAATATAAGTTCATTAACAATCAAGTGCTGAAATCACTCGCAGTGTTGCAACGCTTTGGCTTTTCCCGGCGCCTCGTTCATTAGCATATGTTTGAAAAGCAAGTCTAAATGAGATGATCAGAGATGATGATGATGAACTGCAAACAAAGACACATAATTGTTCCTACGATGGGGCTGTGTGTCGGGTTCCTTTTTAATATGTTGCACTTGTGATTTTTTAACTAGGCGCCCGAAATAGATGCAAATGAATAGTTAGATAAAGCCCGGGCGCCCGGAGTAATGGTGCGTCCCCAGGGTGCCCATTGTTTTCGGGTGATTGTTCGAGAACTCCTATGGGGGTGCGGATGCTAAGAAGTAATAATGTTCTGTCAAAGTGAAATGTTGCGTTGAGTCTCCTTCTTGTGCCTCTACAGTGTTTTAGACTACTTTCCAGCCTCTCTGATGGGGTTGTGGTTCCCCGGCTGCACCTGTGTCTCATTACCAGCCCTGATGGTTCAGTAACAGGCTTCTCTCTCCTCCAGCTCTCACTCTTTTCCTCCCTTAAGCTGCTGCCAACATACATTTACTTCCAGCAGCAGAGGCCTGCACTCTCCTCTTCCTTTTGCTCATCCTACTGCATGCAATTCACATGATCTCTGCAGTTTCCTTTCCTTTCGTTGCTTCTGCCATTGCAGACAAAGCACAAGGAGGCTTTGTCAACTGTCAGGTGATCTAATGAATTTCTGCTGGACTGGCCCATGTCTCCAATTTGTCAGAAATTCCTGAAAGCAGCCTTGATTCAACACAGATATTTACTTATCAGCGCCTGTGGCCCTGTCAATCTTGTGTAACCCTGATTTTTTTATTTTACCTTTATTTAACCAGGATAGGTATCATTGAGATTCAAAATCTCTTTTTCAAGAGAGTCCTGGCCCAAGAATGGTAACAGCACAGTTTCAGACAGTTACAAACAATTAAAAAACACACAATCACAACACAGTCATACACCAAGTTTAGCCGATACATAATGAGACTCTCATAGTGTTATTGTTTGGGCTGGGTTACGGCACTCGACTGAAATATCTCAGGACAAAAAAGAATCAATACTTCGAGGCAATTGTTACCTGCATACAATCCTTTTTGTTCCCTGATCCATAAACACAAGGATTTATGGTTTTTATAACAGCCAATCACAGTAATCACCCATTGTTTGATGCTATGTGTTATTGGTCCAATAACAGCAGCAGCAACAACCCATTCAGTGGGTACATACAGCAGTCTATTAAAATCTTAAATCAAGTAAATCCACTTCTCAGAGAGCCGCTCACGCCCTGTGTTGTAAGCTCTTGGTTTTTCAGGGGACTTTCATCGACAGACTGGAACTCTCCAAGTGAATGTGAAAATAGTTCTTGGTATGGACTAGTGAAACATTAAATATATTAAATCAAAGTTATTGGTTTTGTCATTATTTGAAATATTATCAAGCCTTATTCAGCAGGTAAGCAATTACATTTTTCTAGGGCAGAAAGAAACTCCTATTTCCTGCCAATACATTTTAACTATATTAATCATTATTATTCCATTCATTGTTGGATATGTGAAGTAAAAAAAAATAATTGTGAAGAGTGTTGTAATTTTCTAAAGCCCCGCATGATGTCTTCAAATTGCTTGACGTGTACATCTAGAAGTCCAAAAATATAAATTCATTCAGTGTAGTGTCATATACAGTAAGACACAGAAAAAGTAGCGATTGTTCAGAACTAAGAAACTGGAACTATCTATTACATTAATATTGTTATCATTATCTTTCATTCAAATGTTTTCTTTACGAAATGTATTCAATTGTCTTCTTTCGTGCGTGTGTATCAGTGTAGTGACAATAAGTCTCCTCAAATCTTGAAATGTGTGGCTTTTCTGCCGTGAATAAACTCCTTCTGGCTGCTGATGTGTCCGACAGATCCCCTCCATACGGACACTGATATACAGCTGCTTGGCTGATCTTGTTACATCTCTAATGCGGCTTTGGCAAAACTAGAGTAAGAAAAAAACTGCGTAATTCCACTGCTTTGCTTAAGATTAACAACCCATTTTTAAAAGCGTGTTTATCGGCTCAAGTTGAGATAACCATGGTGAAAACTCAGCTTCTTGTGACAGTTTATCTCCTCGGGCAGAGAGCTGCTGCAGTATCTCCGCCCGTACGTTCTGTAACATCTCCGGCTGACCTGTGATCAGTGTTATGAAATATGATGTGGGCAGCTGCTCTCCAACTACACTGTCTGCACCAGAACTATTGATACAGTACAACTTTAATCCCACCAGAAAAATCTATTTCAAAGTGATTTGCAAAGTTTGGCTTAATCTTGCACTGTAGTGTATTTCTTTCATTTCATATCCAAGTTTGTTATGGTGATAAGGATGGGAAAGTCTCTCAAATAACAGTTCATTTAATATGACAGTCATATTTGTTTTAATAATGTGTATTTAGATTGGATCTGAAGTGTCACATTTAAATCTGTACTGCTTACAGTATATTATTGAATCATGCATTCAGTATGTAATCAGACTGGCATTACTATACTATCATAGATAATATCACATTCCCTTCTGGCCAATTAACCTGAGAATGATTATCAAATGACCAAGTTAAAACTCAAGTGCATTCATTATACTTGACAAATGCATGCAATACAGACGGAGATAATACAAGTCCTTTAAAACGTACGACTGGGCAGAAAAAGAAGCCAGAGGAGCATTAGCCGTGATGACTTCAGATAACTTGCTCCAAAATGTGATGGCTTCCCCAAAGAGTGGAGAGGAGTGAGTGGCTAAGCATTAGTAGATCATGGACAGGCTCCCTCCTACGCTGTGCATATTAATTCTTCCAATGCAGCGACGCTCAGCTTGTCACACGTTGACACTGCATAATTATGTCATCTAAAAAGGGACGAGCCTTTTTTCAAAAGGGGAGACGTGCGTCGCGGCACACTGTCTCTGTCAGTGGAGAGGTTCTTTGTAACCAAATGTTGATACCAGTCTAAACAACGCTTTCATTTCCGCTCCTTTGGACCTTTAAAGCCATGTTATTATGGAGATGATGTTAGATGTTATTGTCAGGCTGTAAAACCAACACGGCCCCTGGCAGACCCCAACACAATACTTAAACCTGTAATCTGCAATATAAACACTTGCAATTGTAATGTGCAATAGTCTCGTTTATGTAAAAGCATACATTTTGATAAATGTCCCAACATTTCATTTTTATAAAGTTAATGTTATTTATGTCACTTAGTGTTTTTTTTAAATTGCTGCTACTCATTTTCTATCCATGGTTGTGAACTTATTTGTCTTTATGTTATGACTAATGTGTGCTATCTTTTCTTTTTAAATGATTGCTTGCCAGTAGAGATGTCCCGATCCGATCACGTGATCGGGGATCGGAGCCGATCACGTGATTTTCAAAAGATCGGAATCGTGAGAAAAAAATCGGGGATCGGGGTTTTTTTAATTTTCTTTTTTAAATACTTTTTTAAAATTTTGTATTCAACGTTACAAAACAAAAATGACCATGTTCAAGTCTTAAAGTCACCCTGAGGCCTTAGTTTTGGTTTCAAATTACACAACATCATGTATGTGTTGCTTCTTTGGGGCTTTGTTTTCATAGACCTGGTTGCTTTATTTCTCTCAAATCTGGCAACAGAGTGGGCGCAGTCGAATTGTAGCAGTAAGCTAACGAGCACTGATAAGCTTTATTTTGTTTTGATCCAATGCTGCACAACTGAACTGATCCAATGCTGCTGTGAAAAAAAGAAGCTATATCCATGTTGGATAGAATATCCAATTTAAATAAAAAAAATAACCTTAAGGGACAACTTGAATGCTTTTTTTCCTTTTAATGCATTGCATAAACATCGGATCGGGAAAAATCGGTATCGGCAAATTGTCAAAATCAAATGATCGGAATGGGATCGGGAGCAAAAAAAGGTGATCGGGATATCCCTACTTGCCAGTTTCCTGCTATGCCACTTTTGCTGTATCCCTGTAAATGTCCCCGCTGTGGGACTATTAAAGCACTTCTGATTCTGATCTACGAGTACAGAAAGGACACCAGTGGTGAGAGGAATGCTAATGCACACCTTTATACAATAACGAACGAGCCAATTCTTTAAGTAGTATCCTGACTGACAGGGGCGTCCATCAAACGCCCAGATCCCCTCACCCATGGCCTCTCGCCATTCATCAATCCATCCTGACAGCCCTTACCTTCATCCCTTTATATGTAAATAAACACCAGAGAGAGGAGGAGAGGGAAGGAGGCAGAGGAAATCAAAGTAGGACGCTCAAACCTGAGACAAGGGGGTCGAACCAGGTTCAGAGAGAAAAAGGAGGAGTGACGTAAGAGGGGGGAGATTGAACAGTTGGACGACGAGGAGGATGGGGGAGAGAGGAAGGAAGCAAACTCACAATGGGCGGAGGTGATGAAGGGAGAGAGGGGGGAGAGAGAGAGAGAGTCATCTGGAAGGAATGAAGAGGGGAGATAAATTGAACGAGAGGAAGGGAACTGTCTGGCACAGGCCACATGAGAAGGAGTCACGTGAAGGAATGCAGAGGAGGAAGATAGATGGAGGGAGACGGGATGAGGACATCAATAATCTGCGCCAGGAAAAGTCATTCTGTATCAGAAGTAAAAGAGCAAGGCAGAGGCACAAACAAGTGAACAAGGGAATGTTGGTTGGTGGAGCCGCAGGGACTTATATTTAAAACCAGAGCACTTGTGTTAGTTTACACAAGGAACCACATCCTCTTCCTCACCAAAACACCCCCCCCTCTTCCCGAGGCTGCGTCTATTTAAATGGCGAGTGCTACCGCTCTAATCAGGGCTGGCATCACAACACATTTCCTCTCTCCTTCTCCCTCTCTACCTTTCCCTCTAGCATGCAGCCTTTTTCTGTCGCTCAGACCCTACACACACACACATGCGTGCACACTGCATGACTGTGCCGTGCCACGGATAAATTCATGAATCACTGGTGCACAAATCAGCCGCGAGCTTTTTGCGAGAAAAGAGAAGTGGGAAGAGAGGAAAGGACAGAAGAAAGCGTTTAAAGTGTTTCATTTTAGAAAGCGGTTTTGTTTTTTAAGTGGAGGTGGGTTCAGGAGAGGGCTCCCAGAGAGCACCCAGAGGGGCCTCGGTGACAAGTACTAGTCAGCAGAGAAGATACTGTTCCCTCCTCTCTTATCCCCTCCCTCCTAGCTCTTCCTAAAGAGGCCAAGACAGAAAGCCAAAGTGTATGAAGCATGAGCAGCGTAACCATTCATAGGAGCTGCAGAATATTTGAACATACAAATACTGTATCGCCCTTTTGAGGAGGACTAGTGTACCAAGAAAATCTGCTAAAGAAAGGCACCACAGTGGCAATGCACACAACACAAAGAGCCTCTCCATCAGCCTCCATTTCAACAGAAACTACCCAATCATCTCCGGTTACAAAGCCACTTTCCCTCTAGGGCCGGCCTGTCCATTGATACAGGTGTGGTGCAGAGGGGGGGAAAGGGGGGAGGACAATACGTGGCCTTCACAATGGTCTCGCCTCACCTGGATTAGGGGGGGGGGACAGCCTGAGGGGAGGAAGGACGAGGAGGGTCTCTAAGTTCGAGCTGAGAACAATGGAGTCTCTGTTTGCACACCCAGTGTATCAGTGAGTGACAGCTGATGGGACTGAAAACAGCCTCTGGAAGGCTGCTGCCGAATCGGTCCTGTGCAAATGTTTGTTATACCTTTAACAAATATGTTGTGATTAAAGTGTGATTCATCGTAGCCATGGTGATGCTTGTTGTGTCTCATCAACAGGCCAATAAACAAATATGTTTGACAATTTAAAATGAATCAAGCCAGGGAAATGGAAAGCAGCAGCATTACAGGACCGGGAACAAGCACATGTTAGAAAACTGCGAAGATATATATCGGTTATTAAAATTGTTTCTTATTCCTCGTTTAGTTTATTGACTAACAAAAAAGATGGTTCTTAAGTAAAGCTTCAAAGAGACATTGGTTTTTTAACTACAAACGTTTCACTATTCTGATAACACATTAATTGGTTTGAGACACTTTCTTTATTAAAATCAATTCTTTAATACTTTCTGGTTTCTTTACTCCTCAATGACTAAACTAAATATCTTGGGCTTTAGAAACACTAATAGACCGTTTTCCCACTTAGACCAAACAACGAATCTATTAACTACAAAACTAATCAACAGATCAATTGTTAGATTACACAGTTTGTTGCAGCCCTTGACAGATGACTTAGCGTAGATTTGTACAAAGAACTACTTCTCAAACCGAGTCACACCAAACTAAATGCACAGTAATAGTCCCCTAGCCAGTTTTCTGCTGTGGTACATTGCACAGAGGGAATGAACTCTTCCAACGTAAGCCCCATTCAAACTCCAGTGTGAAGTTCCTGTTCGATGAGTCAAGCTACATCACTGGCCTGTAAGCGCCTGCGGGGGGGGAGGCGTGTGAGACAGCATGCAGCAGCAGGGAGTGGACACCGTCAGCCTGATCCTGATCCAGCACGGCACGACAGGTTAGCTCTGCAGAAATTACATAAAACTCTGCATCTGTTTCCATTTTCCCCCGCCTCACCTCACATGGTTCGCTCGCCCGACTTTGTTCTGTCACTTCTCCTTTCCCGTCCTCTGTACAGTAATCAAGTGATTCAACCATCAAACCCGCCCTGAGAACGTGTGTGCGACGTAAACGCACTGTTTGTGTGTCAGGAGGCGCTGGTGGTGACCTTATATATACAGTCTATGGTGCTGACTGGCGTTACCCGCAGCCTTGGTCGAGTGGAGGGTGAGACCATCGGGGGAAGGGGGTGAAACACTGTAAAAGTGTCAAAGCAACTTAACCTTCAAAATAAATGTCCACTAGGGCGAGGAGAGGGAGGAGGCGTGCTCGGCCATTACAAGGGAAGGAGGGAAAAACGTAGGAGAGAGGGAGAGTGATTGATGTGGAGAAGAAAAAAGAAACAAGACCTCGTTAGGGGAGGTAGGAGGGGAGACGCATGAAATACAAATGTGTGAGGGCGAGGAGGTGAGAGACAGGGAGAGAAAATGAGAGTTGGAGAGGGGAAAGTAGTAGAGGCAGTTTAGATGGGCTTAAAGAGAAACTCTGGGGCTGATATAGGTGGAGGAGACAACTGGGGAATTGGACCGAGGAGAGGAAGAAAGCCACCAGAGAGAGGAGAAGAGAGCCAGAGAGATTAAGGGGGGAGTGCAAGAGGGTAGACGAGGAAAGCAACAGACATTCCAATTACAGAAAGCAGAAAGCAGGGATTGATGACTAAAAACGGAGAACAAAGCACAGGACGAGGGATACAGTAAAAGGGACAGCAGTTTACCGAGCAGATGGAGCAATTATGCAGACCAAATTACAGGGAGGAGGAAGTTTAGAGCATTAGGCGAAGACGTAAACAGGGTGAGACAGCGACGGAGTGAATCAAGATGGAGGAGTTAAAACGTGAGAGTGGGGGGGGAGGCAGAGTGACGGAGGGGAGAAAGTGGACGATTAGAAAGCAGGCAATCAGTTGAACACACACATGAGACAAATCGCCTTAACTAAAGGAGGACCTGCTCTCCCTGAGGAGCCACACCAAACAAAGCCCTGTTGACAAAACACAGGCCTGATAACTGAATAAACCTGCTTCTCTGTTTCACCTTAATGTGCAGTTTGCTTCAGGCGAGGATTTGAATGCTCTTGCCATTTCAAGTCTCTGGAGACCAATGACGGCGGTAGTGGTTGTTTATCGGCATACCATGGCGGCACATTTTCAGAACTAACAAGTGAAACAAGAGATAGCGTCGGTATCAGTCGTGAGATTGGTTTGTTGGATCTCAAAAACACGGCTGGATTGTGAAACACAAGAATACTCTTCTCTGCTTTCATGAGAACTAAACCTGTTGTGCATTATCTCGGCTATGGCGTATTCAGTTTTTGTTATCTCATATTTCTGAGATGATATCTATAAAGAATACAACATTTTCTTTATATTACAGCGTGTAATTTGATCCTGTTCCTCAAAACAGGTCTGCTTGGATTTAGAGGAAAGCGGGCTGAATTGAAAGCAGATTGTGAGCATGAGGTTTGTGGGGTATATGACTCGACATCCTGCACCCAGAGACCTGACAAGACCCCGTCACCCCGAATTCAATTTCCTCCTCCTGTAGCCAGCCTGTCCACTGCCTATGATAAGTGTGACTTTGACATGACCTTGTCAAAGTCAGATGTGAAGAAGATGCAGCACATATATTTTTGTGTGTGTGTGTGTGTGTGTGTGTGTGTGTGTGTGTGTGTGTGTGTGTATGTGTGTGTGTCCGCATCT
>NW_011367247.1:171839-185248 GCF_000735185.1 Notothenia coriiceps | reverse complement strand
GGTGGGAGGGGGGGGGTGTGAAAGGATGGACATGGAGCCGTCTCAGAGCTCCTGATTTGCTCTTTTTGTAGGAGAGCCACTATCATTACCGACAAGTTGGAGGAAAAGCGTCCTTAAAGAGAGTCAGTTAAATAAGCAGGGAGAGATACAACAGGATGTCCTCAGATCTGATGTCTGACGAAGATAACAGGGTTTGCAGACGAGGATGATACACACCATTTCCTCCAGGAAACACTAACGCACACAAGCACTGTCATCGTGAGATGTGACGGTTTCTCCCTATTATTGGAATGTCATTTTACTTACAGCGCAGCCTGCAGATCCTGCCCTTATTCATCACCAGCTTTGTGTGTGTGTGTGTGTGTGTGTTTACTCAATTGTGTTTGTGGTCTAAAATGAAACAAGAAGCAGTGACTCGTGCTCATCGACCTCCCTCTCGTCTTCTGATCCATCCGTCCTGTCTAATAATAGTTGCCAAGTCAACAATAAACCCAAAGGATCCTTTGTATTTCTGTTCAATGCTGATGAAAAATCTGCAGAGCAAAAGTAATTCTACTGAAAGCCATTTATCAAAACACCTTTATATATATCTCTAAAAGCCTGTTAACATGCTGAGGATCAACATTATTTAAATCAATAACGCTTCCATTTAAAAAAAGGGTTTTTTAAATATTGAAAGTGCCTGCCGCTAAAATGTTTTCAATACGTCTATTAAAAAGCTTTCCTTCCATCTCTTGGTTAATGTTAAGAGGTACTCCATTTCGAGGCAGCCATTAAATATTGCCACTAAACTGAAATCACTTTTTTCCCATTCTCGTGAAATAACAAGTAATAATAGAAAACTTTCTGAATCATTAGGTTCATTTGGTGAAATGCCAAATGTTTGCTTCAGTCATTCTACAGTTTAGTTATTCAACATTAAATGGGGCCACATTTGCCACACACACTTGCTTGATATCACACTCACATCTCCATTAAGCTGTAAATCCAAGCACACTTTTACGTCTAAATCAACTAACTCTTAAATGGCGATTATAAAGGGGGAGGTTATTGATGTGTCATTTAAACAGGAAGGCCTGGTAGTAGGTGTGTGTGTGTGGGGTGTTATAGCAAATTCCACGACAAGAACAAGACTTAATTTACACACATGAAGACACACACCTGACCTTTTCAAAATCCTTCTGACATTTACAGGGCCGGTGCAAAGGGGCGAGGACAGCTCATTTACATAAAGATAGGGCCTAACGGAGACAGCCATTAACACAAAAAGCAAACCAAGACCGAAGCCCCTCGCTCCGCTGGGACTAATGAGATACTAAGGACTTGCTTTTTCCGTCTTTTATTATTAGGGAGGGGAAATAACAAACTCTTCTCATTAACCATTAATCAAATTCCCCTTAATGGACAAAGTGTGGTGCTCTCTCTCTCTGTGTTGTAATGATGAATGGTCTCAGACTTGGCAGGACTTCACTGTTCACAATCTCTCCAATAGAAGGAGTAAATACTTTGAGCTGTTGCACAAGAGGGACTGCCAAAAGAAACAACACTTGAGAGTTTTGATTGACTTTGTATGTGAGAGAGCGGGTGGTGTTGAAATGCTTGGAAATTACCAGATATTTATGGGAATATATTTTAAAAAACAACACCGTTTCAGGGGGGCTGGCATTGCTTTGGCTGACAATAACTCCAACAGCCAGGGTGACAGAGCATGGTGAGGTCACATGTGGTTTATTTTCCTGTCTGTCTGCATGTTGTTCATGTCACAAACAGCATGGCCTTCAGTCCAAAGAGAGGCTGGGAGAGAGGCTATTTGAATAACCTAATGTGTACCGTCAGTCAAACAAAAGCAGTGGACAGGAGAGAATGAAACGTAGATGAAATAAAGAAGAGATGAGAACAAGGCCTCCCTGTTTGAACTCGACGGGGTGGGGGAGGGAGCGAGGGATGGCGGGAATGAAGGATTTTTTCGGGTGGCGGGTGGGAAAGAGGGGAGGTGGGGCGTCGGTTGTCTTAATTAGACGCTGGCCGTTTAGTTTTCCTGAAACCGAGCCACGCACTGCAGCAGCCGCCACCTGTTTCCTGGAAAACTGAGGGGAGTCACCACCAGGAGAAGCTTTGCATCTGAATCAGCTGAGCGGCAGGTATCAGGCAAACATTGGTTTACGTGTGAGCAGAGAGAGAAGCAGCCTCCTCCCCCGGCTCTGACCCCGCAGGCTCAAAAGTTTCTCAGGCAGGCAGACCCCCCCCACCTCCAAACACGCAGCTTACTCAGTCATAAACACAATGCCATAGCCTCATACCCCCCATCATGAACTCCCCCTCACATAAGCCCTCCCTTCTTCCAATAAAAACATCTCCATGGTAATGGGCCAAGCCTTTCTGACCCACATCCATGGGCCCTCACAACTTTGACTCAGGGGGGGTGGGAGTCTACTATCATAGTGTAATTTTGGGAGCTTAAACTAGACCCCCACCTGCCAGTTTATATTAAGTTTGGTGAATATATGCAACTACAGAAGCCTTCCTTGATTAAAACCTATCAACCTTAATATTGAATGTTTTACATTGCAGCAAAAGGCCAACTTTGCAGAGAATTAAATTAACTTCTCCGACGGTAGAAGGTGGAGGTAAGTGGATACAGTGCAGCTTGAGAGGTAGAGGGGAAGGCAAAATGCTAAATAGACAAGTGAAGAGTTCCAGCCCTCCAGTTGCTTCACTATTACCCAAAAGGGGGTCAAAGGGCGACTCTGGATAAACACAACTTAAATGAAAGAAAAACTAAAAGCAATGTACTGGCTAAGCCTTGTGCTTTTCCTCGCTTATAAATATGTAAACCCTTTTGTTTACCCCACTTTTCCCCCTCCCCTAAGAGCACTTCATGTTCAGTAAATTTGGACAAAAAAGGTTCATGTCATGAATAAGTCAGAAGAGTCTTAATTAAAACAGCATCACGATCAAATACATTAGTGTACACTTCTGAGCATGTATAATGTAGCCGTGCCACAGATCTAGATCTAGTCCTACATTCTTGCCCCAATTACTGCACAAAACAAATAGCTGGCCCAGCGAGGAAGCAAAGGAAATGTTGAACTGGTTTCATGCCACACACATTCATATGTTAATGGCTTACCTGCATTCCATAAATGTTTTCTATTGTTTATGGGCCTGCTCACCTGTAGGCTACCTGGGCTCAAGTGGACTGGAAAAGAGCTGAATAATGAATATGTTTACACAGCCAGGGTGGCCTGTTGCCTTGTTTAAAGTAATAGCAACACATTTCCAATAAAGGGAGGGAGTGGTTCACTGAATACAAAGTGTGCAGAAGTAACAAGTATACCATAAATAAGCAGTTCTCATGAGAGAGAATGATTGAGTTTCATGTTGTTGTCCCCCACCCCTCTCTGTGTACATTAGGAGCGGTTTCATCCCCATGTTGCACAAGTGAAGTGTAACTAATAGAAGATGAAGTGCGGACAGTGGGAAGAAAAGAAGAAGGGGGACGTGGGTAAGAGTGGCTTCAGGCGAAATAGTACCAAGGACAGACTGGCTCGGTTTAAACGAGGGAAAAGACTGTAATATCGAGGCCAGAAGGCACCTGGGAAAAACACCTTGCTCCACAGAGCCACACCTTAGAAAACTAAACATGGCGTTGAGTCATCGACCGAAACTTGGTTCAAAGGGCTGATTTATGAACGAAAACACGGAAGTGATAAAGAAAAAAGAAAAGACAAAACATCTTTAAGTATAATTGGACGACCCTGTTATAAAAAGTGTTATATTTTAGGGGTTTAAGAGCCAAACACCTCGCCACTACAGCGAGTTAGGAAATCACCTGCTGGATTTCAGCTCCTGTCACCTCCCTGACAGGTGTGTTAGTAAGGCTTTTACTCTTAAATTATTAAAGCTCTGAGAAAGAAATAGAAGACAGAGAGCTGCCCACAACCAGCTGGACACTATTAAGTTTGCATCATGTCTTACCGTGTTGAAGAACTATCGACACCACCAGGCAGAGCAGTCCGATCATTTTGGAGCAGTCATGCCAGTTTCGGGCGTCATGTCTCGCCATGGTGCTTTACGGTCCCCTGTTTTTGAAAACCAGGCAGTCTCTTCGGGATAAACGTACAGTCGAAACCTTCAGACGTGCGACAGTTTCTGCGTAAAAGCGCACCAATTCAAGGCGGAATAAACTTGTTTGTCTTCAGGACAGAGCGGGAGTCCGGCAGAGGGGTCCTTAGCTGCGCCTTTAAGACGGAGTGTGTTGAAATAAATGAAAATCCTGCTGAATTGTTCCCGGCAGCAGCAGCAGGTGAATATCCCCTCACAGCTGGTGCTCTGCGTGTAATGAAGTGCTCCTGCGCTCAGTCTACTCCAACAACTAGTTCCTGCGAGTGCGCGACTGTCCGACTGGGTGAGTGACTGTGTGATGTCATCGGAGGCGTCACAGCCCTCTGCCCCAAAACCAATTAGGACCAGCAACAGCAGGGAGGGGGGGGGCGCCTGGGAGCAACTTGTTGAACCACCTAAGCATTTCCCCCCTTAGAAAACACAACATAGATTTATATATCATCTACATTTGCACCGCAGGTTTCACTGTGATTTCTGCCAGACACGGACATTGTGCAAAAGCGTGATTCATATCCAGCAATATCTCTATATCTCCATATGGGGATATTTACAAGCTCCTGATCAGCTACGTTCATCCATTGTTATCTTATAGCCGACAATAGATCAAAATCCGGCCTGACTGGTTCTTATTGAAACCAAATTAGAATATCGATTTGCTAAACTGATACAAATATATACCTCTACCTTTTAGGTGACGGTACAACCTTGCTGATGTATCTTATATAGTTTATTGTTCTTTGTACTTTTATTTATGCTTTTTCCTATATGTTTTGTCTATTTTTGTGCTATTTCTATTCTTTACATTATTGTTTTTTTTTAATTGTATTGTTTTGGCTGTTATGTAGGTACTATATGCTTTATTTTTTCGGGGTGGGAAGGGTAAAAAAATGGACAATACGCTAAATGTTGTATCTTATTTTGTTCAAACGGATAGCAAAGCTGCAATGTTGTTGATGAAAAAGGATGAAGCCACCTCTCTAAATGCATTTAGCAAATTCTACAGTGATGTATTTGAATATCATCCACAGGAAAAATGGCATTCAACTTTAAAACAATGTAAGTAACTACCTTTTTTTCTACTATTTAAAAGTGGTTGTAACACGTTGAAAGAGATGATTCTTGCGCCCTCTGCAGTTGGTTTCTGCGCACACACACACCATTGAGATTAGCTCATATAAATAAACCCCAGACCAACAGATGCCAAAACCAATAAACATCCATGAATGAACGCATAAAAAAAACAATCCAGTGGCATTCAGCAAAATCAAATCAAGAGGAAACAGCTTCTCGTGTATCTATTTGCAGACCCTCTGGTTGATGAGATTTTACTTTTCTTCTTCCACAAAATAACTTCCAATTCTTTCCCTCTGAGGGAGGGTGCAGACTAGCATAGCAAAGGCATTATCTGGTTTAGGTCTAATCCCTGCACCCAAGTGTTTTGCAGCCAATGTAATTACATCTCCATAAATCCCACAGTTTAAACTGCTCGGTTCCTTCTGTTCTCTTCAATTTCCAGATTCCCCTCCAGTGTCACCCTCTTATTTCCAGATTGTATTTCTGGAGACGCTGATTACGATCAGAGGTCAGACAATGTTCTGCACACCAGAAAAAACAAATTAATAGCTTTTTTTGGACGTGTATATCTTCACAGAGACAGGATGAGTTTCATTTTCTTCCCCACTCCTCTCCCGCTGTAAATCCAGAGACTGTGAAAGCATCTGGAGAAAGCAGCTGTGGGTTTTAAATGCCAACAGTATTTTTGCATAGCCATATTTAAATTTGCATCCGTCTTTTTTGGCCCTGTAGCCGAGCGTTTGAGCACCAACAGCAGTCAGAGCAGGCACCACCCGTACAACCACTGTCACCACAAAATGTTATGCATTCATGAATAAGGAGCTCTAAAGAAAACGGCCTCCAAATGGGGGATTTCATTCCTTTTCCTTCCAATACTCATCCATTTTTCATACACATACCAAATCGACCTTCACACTTTAGACTCTACTGCTACCACCCACTTCTCTTATGCAGTGCATAACCTCTTTTTCCCTCGTCGTTACTCGTTTTACACCTTCCCTTCGTTTACACTTCACTTATTCCTTCTCCCTTTATCTCCCTCCCTCTTCGCGTGTCATTCGATTTCCTTTTGTCCACTCGTCCTTCACTCCTTGCAGCCATTCATCCTACCCTCCATCCTCGTGCTCTCAGGGGGTCTGTGGCAGTGATAATGAAGCACATAGTTAGCAGATATTAGCTCATTGGCAGTGGATTCATTAGGCAGAGCCAAGGCTTACGGTGATTATTTACCCGTGGAGGAGGGGCCACCGGATCAGCTCTGTGTTCTGTGTCAGCAGCCACAGGCTTCTTTGAAGTCACACTCTCTGCTCTCACACTTCTCCCCGGGTTTCTCTTTCTGTCTGAGCATCTCTCACACATTTCTCCCCCCTTCCTGCTCTCCCACATTTTCTTCTTCCTTCCCTGTCATTAGACACCCACAATACATATCTGCATTCTCTTACTCTCCCTTCTCCATCGCTATCTCTCCTCGCCACCCCCATTCACCCAATGGTAATTATGGAAAAATCTGTAATAGTGCTCAGAGGAGCTGATAATACCTTTAGCTTAATTAAAGACATTTATGTGATGTAAAGACATGTAGCCCAGGGGTTGCCGTGCACCCACACTAACCCAAACTCTTTATTTCTGCCTTTTTCATCTCCCTCAATCCCTCGCTTTCTGCTATTCTAATCGTTTTTCTCCGTTTCACACACTCATTGTGATACACACCAGTACATGCTCGTTCCTTTTGTCATTTTGAATGTTAAGGTCAGACGGTTTATAACTAATTACCCCAAATGTGAGTGCTTTGTAGGTCTACATTGTGGTGTAAGGCTAATTTAAGGTCAGGGTATTACCAGTATTTGTAATTAATCAGCATCAAACACACACACATGATAGCAATGAGGATGCTTGGTTCCTGTTGATTATCTCAGCCACATCCTGTTGGGCTGAATGTGTGCAACTAACTTGTTAACATGTCAGTCAGAGACAGCAGGAATATTGCAGGAAAGTGAGCAATACTTCTGGAGCAGACATAGAAAGGTCACATCATTAGATAGACAGCTGGTGCAGAGGGAGTTTTTTATTTCTTTACTTTCAAGGTGTGATGGAGTGTGCTTTTCTCCCCGTTCTCTTTGTGTCTTTCTTTTCGGTGTATTCCTCTTTCTCTGGCGTTCCAGGTAAGAAACTCTTTAGGTGTTTTTATAAATATGTTGCTAAACTGATCTAAGTTTTCCAGCTAATGTTGCTTTCCAAGTATCCAATGTATTCAAGCTAAGAAGTCAAACTCAATGATGCATCAAGTTTACCTGATGCAAGTTATGTATTTAATTAAGTATTTAATCCAACCCTTGCACATGTCCATGTTCGATTTATAAGTCATTGGTTGCTGTAGTTGTTCCTTGTGTCCATACTGGCTGCAAAAAGATCCCTTTACTGAAGTGGTTTTATTGAAACTCATAGTCCTTGCTGTTTTTTTGTGGTCGGCATTAGAATAACCAAGTGTTTTTGTTCCCATGTCAATTTCCTTTTGTACAAAGTTCTCTATTTTTGTTATCATCCATTTGCCGCTGCTCATCTGTCCAGAGAACAATTAGAGGAAATGTGGAGTTAAAAGACTGTAATTTTGAAAAACATCCATTAAGGTTCAACTCAGTAAATGTACTTAGCATGTATGTACTAAATACACATTTGAGATACTACAGTAGTACTTTAACTTTTACCAAGTTAAAATTGCAACTTTTCCTCCACTACATCTCAGAGGCATAATAGTCTCTCTATACATCACCATCAATCTCTATCAAACTCCTTATGATATCTTTTTTTTTGGTGATGAAAAAGGATAAAGTCTATCTTCATGTGTTGAGAAAAGACAGGACACCATTAAATAAATACAACATATTGATATTGCTACAAATATATGATGATCTTATGGAATATGATGCATTGCTGTAAATGTAACTACCACTAACTACACACATTACATAAAGGTGTTTATGTAATGTTTTATGTTTCACAGTGTGGCATCGATACATTTACTTAAAGTGGACCTATCATGCTATATTGGAAAAATATATTGTAGGGCCATACCTATACAAAACATGTCTGTGAAGTTTTTTGCTTAAAATACCAAACAGTTCACCCATTGTAGCCATGCCTCATACTGCTCATACCCCTCTATTCCAGCCCTGTTAGAGAAACGCGGATTTTGGGTCCTTAGCTTGAAAAAAGAAAAGAGGAGGCGGAGCTAATGCCTGATCAGAATTCTACCGGAGATAAAGTTAAATTCGGTTGTGATAAAACGCCATCCTCTTTAAACCACTTCAAGGATTATTTCTGAAACAGTATGGAGCTCAAATACTTTTTCTCTTGCAGGTTTATCACAAGGTGAGTTCCTTTTTTTATTACCTGCTTTTTAAACACATGTGCTCTCCAGTACAGGTTAGCTCTGAGTGTTAGCGAGGCTTGCTAATGTAAACAAAGACGAGATTACGTGCAAAACACGTCAGGCATTGTTTCTGATAGCAACTTTCTGTGGGTCCGCCGCCGCTATTACGTCACAGCGGATGGAATCTGTATCCGCTCGTTGTACACCGGTTTTTAAAAGATTTGGGTACGGAGGAAGAGAGAGAGGGTTTTATTTTCTGACGCTGTGTGAGTTCCCCGACGCACCGGGGACACATGTTTATGTATAAAAGACATCACAAAGTGCATTTTGCATGATAGGTCCCCTTTAAGTAAAGGACACTAAATACTTATTCGACCAGCAAGACTCATGTTCTTCATCACTATAGCTTTAAAAGGAAATCTCTTTGCAGCCACTTTGGACATGAGGACCAATTACAGGAATGAGTAACTCTTGTTATGAGCATGGGAGTAAGACCGATTGGAAAACACGTCAACATTCACTCGAAAGAAAGGATCAAAATAGCCATCAGCACGTAGAGACGTTTGGTGAATAACTCCCCTGTTTCAGTGCTTACATTCGTGTCCTCTCCCCCTCAGACTGGGAAGATGTTGTGGTGGCTAGAGAGGGCATTCCTACCATCTTAATCTGTACTGACACAACGGTGAGAGGTGCGGTGGCCATTAACTGGAAGCTGCAGCCGGTTGGTCTGGAGAAAGAATGGAAACTGGTTCTCTCAGCCAATGAAAAAAAAGAGTTTTCTGGCGGCACCACAGAGAAATCCACGCGTCTGACGGACCCTAACTTTCAAGACTCCGGGGTTTTCTCCCTGTTCCTTCTTCCCAGATTCGAGGACAGGGGTCTCTACTCATGCATGTTAAAGCAAAAAGAGAGGAAACTGAAGGAAAAGACCATCCTCTTAGCCATCCTTAGAGGTAAAGAAAACCAACTGTGCCCTCTATCAATGATATACACTTGATTTGTGAAGCACTTTTCGCAACACAGTCACACAGAGCTTTACAGAACAAAAGGAACATTATACGCGGTCAAGCAATAGATGGACTAGACAGTCTGTAAATAAACAGGCTTTATAATATTAAAATAGGGATGAAAACTATCCATCATCAACAGTGCATTTACACTGAGATAAACTGAAATAAAATGTACTGTTTTACTCTAATCATACACTTACTGCAAAGGTTATTGATAAAATATTCATCTGCACAAGTATTTATAAATTATACACTCACAAAGAGATTAGAAAGGTGCACAATAAAAGTTTAGCTTTTCTTCAGAAACATATAATGATACAAAATGTACCTGCTAAGCTCTTTGAATATATTAAAGGTCACCTATTATACTATTTTTAATCAATATTTTTAGGTCCCAGATATATATACAGAACAGAAACACATGTCTCTAAAGTGTTTGGCTCCAAACACCAAACAGATCATTGCAGCATCCCATAATCCCCTCTGTTTCAGCCCTGTTTCCAAAGTGCTGATTCTCTGTCTGTTACTTTAGATGAAAACAAGGAGCCCCTCCCCACGCCCCTCTGAGAGAGATTTGGTTAACACTAGAACCGCCAGAGGTTTTTGTATAGGCCTACCTAAACCTGTCAAATCCCGCTATTAGAATGCAATTTTTAACAACATAGGATGCTACATAACACACTTTCAGGAAAAGTCACGGACTGGGAGACTTTAATATTTTATTGAAAAAAAGTGACATTGTACACACACAACACACATCACACAAATTGACCCGATTGGCGGTTCAAGTGTTAAAAAGAACACAATGGAAAAAGGTCAAATCTCGATATCGGGGAGTTTACAGCCAACGTGCAGGGACTTTTGGTTGAGTAATAATTACGTAATCTACGGATTCGTTGTTACTCCCCCCCTTTACTAAAACAAAAAATTTTTTCTCTAAGTTAGGGGGGAGCCTCGTACTTGCCGAGAAAGCCACCGAGGATTATCGTGTCGTAGGCAACAATTTTGTAAAATACAACATCAAAGCGAAAATAACATGTTGGTGTAGACAAATTGCGAAAAGTATTTCGTCAGCGACACGTATTGTCGTAGGTGGTGTATTGGTACATATTGTGATGTTTATGGGTTTTCGGTAAATAATATTTCAAGTCGGGTGGTTTTCAGGGTACGGTTGGGGAAAACAAAAATGAGGAGCGACTGGTGGGGAGGAGGATTGACGGAAGAGTAGGAGAGGACTGCGGACTTAGGTATGGAAACTCGGTCGCGGACTCCGCAAACAGGAAAAACGACTTCCGCAAAAGTAACTACTTGTGAAGTGTCTACATCTCCGGTGTTAGAAACATTGCGTCCCCACTCTTCGTTCCTCTTCGACGTGCGCCGGACGACCGCTAACATCCCCCGGCTCGGCACCAGTTCGAGGTCGTAACACGAAACAATTAATTGCCACCTTGCGGAGGAGGCCAGCATCCCGAACATCCCGTTGGTCGACCGTAAGTAACACGAAGAACCGCAGACGTTGCAAGTCGGGTTCATCTCGGTCTGTATTAGGGGGGAAGAGTAAGTCCCGTCCAGTCCCCCTGCCCACATCAACCGGAATCACCGTTCACCTCTAGAGACATAATTCAGACCGTTACTTCTTCCTCTTCCTTTGTGATTTATAAACAAATCAAGTGACTAGTAAGGAGAATGACCAGCGGAACAAACTGACAAAAGTCTGACTATAATTTCTGCCTGTGTTAATCAGAAAAGCAGTCGCAAAATCTATGTAACATAAGGAAGCGCACTTACGAGGGGTAGCCGAAATTACAAGTTTTTCGAGTCGAGAAAATAGGTATGACGGACACGACCCGTCGTGGGAGAAAAGTGGGGGAAGGACAGACTTTGGTCTCCGGTTTTCAGACCCGAGAGTAACCATAAATCGACCGGTCCGAGATTACACTAACAGTTGGACGAACCTCTACAGGCGTGGCTGAATCGGGATATACATTTAACAGCAACCTCTACTCCGGTTATTCTTTCGTTGCTCGCAATTCGTCTCCTACAGTATACAAACGACAATTGACTTCATTTGTTTCCTCACGGTTACGCAAAGTCTTTTTTCCTCAACTCTCTGTTTCAGGGACAGACCTCCTCTGAACCCTTTCAAATCCGGAAACGTCTCGTAGAATGTTAACATGTTTTTGTGATAGTCGTGGATTGTCCGTTCTCTTTTTCGGATTTTTCGTGTTATCCTGAGCAATGTAATAGTTCGTTTAGGTTCTCCCCGTTTATGTTTGATTGTTATCGAAGTAATCCGGGTGTCACGTTACGGTCCAGTGTTTTCTAGTTAAAATTCATTCTCCACTTACAACAACGTTGATAACTTTACTGACTGAGTCCTAATCTATCTCTTCCTCATTCTCTGGTCTAGATTTCTCGTATGCTGTCTTCATATTGATTCTGTGCCCTCTTCACTCCACTTCTTTGACTCTCTCATTGTCTTATCCATTCTCTCCGCTTTACCTCTAAACGGGGTGGTGTTATCCCTAATACAAGTATTACGACTCTCAATGAAGAAGTCGGGAACGTAGAGACGCGGCCCGGACTATCGTTCGACGACTGTCCGTTCCCGAAAGTCTGACGAACACAATGTTTCAGTCGAGTGCGTACCACAATAGTACGTTACTTCCTGTGAAACAGTAGACACCTTTCTCTTCCTCTTGGTCCCGCCCCATGGCCGTTTGTTTCGTTTATACTTATTTTAGTTACCCTACATCGCGTTGATAATTAGTAGTCCTCCTTGGAGCCAACTTAAAGTAACTTCTAGCTGTCACCCCGAAAAAAACCTAGTGGAGCTTGACAAGGATGACTGCATTTTATGAAAACTTTGCTTGCATCCGTTGTGCTACGGATTTTATGGCGTTATGTACGACGACCGAGCCAAAAAGGATTCGTCAAAAAAATAAAAGACCTAACGCGCCGTGAGTAATTGGTTTAGGTTTGTTGTTCCCGTTGTCTATAATGCAAAGTCAAAGGAGTTACAAATAGGACAAATAGCACGAGAGGAGTACTTCATGGGAGTTGGTTAGATTCCGTCAGTCGCAAGAGTGACTTCTGGCTCCTCTCTCAACGACCGACAACGGCGACGTACCCATGTTGGCTCGTCGTGATCCGGGCAACAGTAACAACGAGGTAGTTACCTTACAAACGTGTTTATGGGGAACTTAAACCCGTAAAAGAGGCGAGAAGTAATTTTACTACGGCGACCCACAAACAGGTCGCACTACAGAACCACTCGCCGTATCAGTCCCTTTTTGGGCAGCTAAGTCGGAGTCCCTCCGAGCCAACTCCTTGACCCACCTCCCCCCGGTGTGGCACTGACCCCTACTCCCCTCCTTTTTTTCGTAACTCACCTCTCCACATATTTACAACGTTACTTTTTTGCAAAGATTTCCAGTCGGATTTAAATAACGTTTTGCGGTTAAGAAGTACGAGAAAAGTGTAGTTGGTACACAGGGGAGAAGAAGTACAGAGAAGATGTAGTTAGTACACAGGGGAGAAGAAGCACAGAGAAGATGGTAGTTCGTACACACGGGGAGGAAGAAAGTACAGAGAAGATCCCGTAGTTGTACACAGTGCGGAACGACACCTTTCTCTTGAGACTTTTCAAACGTCCTTGTTTTCTGAAGAGAGAGAAAAAACAGGCGCTAGGTACAAGATGTATTTTTTGCGACAGACTTTTACTCGACTAAGTCTAAAACCGGTGAAATTACTACATTTATTGCTACCAAAACAGGGAACACATTCGGTACATCGGTTAGTTCGATGCGTTCCATTTTCGGGGGGGGAGG
>NW_011367247.1:151142-171794 GCF_000735185.1 Notothenia coriiceps | reverse complement strand
GTTTGCAGAGGTCACAAAGCCATGTGTGTTTTCTCAAGTTTCTCAGCCGCCTCCCTGCGCTCGCTCACACATGCCTATCGCCATGGCAACAGCTGTTAACATACATCTGTCGCCCCCTGGCAACGTCAGACTGTACGCATGCATCAAAGTGTCAGGACAGTATTTACTTTCTCAGCATTTTACCAAAAAAACTTCCTCTGACTTGAAGCGAGTTCTTAAAGTCGCTTTACTGAGTTTTATGGAGAAATCTTTTGATTTGATTTATTTGCAGGATTTCTTCTTGTCTTACCCGTTTTTAAATGAACTATTAAGCGTTTAACAGGCATTTTGCAGACATATTGAATTGTAATGATAACATAAAATGGGCAGCAATAGGCTACATCTCCTCTAACGAAGATTAAAAATACCGTCAGACAAGAAGGTCATTTCTAAACATCTAATATAGAAATATTTAGCGATTAGATACTTCGTTCTATGCACGAGAAATACTTACAAATACACATACATTAGATCAGCAGAAAACTTCATGTGTGCTGCAGACATTCACTAAAGCTTTATTTACACTGAGACACGAACACACACAATGTACAGCCTCCCCTGAGCAGCGTGACTTCAAGACTTTTAGTACAAAACTCAATCACATTTTTCATTAACCCTGGGGGAATCTTACACACACACACACACACACACACACACACACACACACACACACACACACACACACACACACACACACACACACACACACACACACAGGTCGTGACGATGATAAACATGTTGGAAGTGATTTTTCCATCTGCCTTTCCTTCCCTGCACCATCTGCCATCGACAGCAACTCTTCAGCTCTGTTTGGGTTAGAAGCATAGCGCCCTCCATCTTCTTCCTCTTCTTCTTCATCCTCTTCCTCCTCCTCTTCCTCCTTCTCCTTTCTGTGCTGAAGGGAAACCCCTGATTCACCCACTCTTCGTATGCTTTCAGGGGTGCTGGAAGTTGGATTTAGTTGACTTTAAACAGTAGAAAAATACTCCTGCATTCAATACTAACATAGATACAAACTTAAAGCATCAGACACTGACTTATTTAGCAACATGTCCCAGTCATGTATGTTATTGTGTTATAATTATAGATGCATTTATGGGTTCATTACTTTGATGCTTCAGCTGGTAAAGGAGGGTTTTTTCCATTGTTTTGTGCATTTAATCTGAACCTAATAATACATGAATTTAATGATATTGTGCTATTGATTGAATCATCAACAAACTTAAAATGTGGACTTAAGTACAGTACTGATACACTGACTTATAGTCTCCATTTAAACTGTCAGTAACACAGCCTTTTGTGACTATGTTTAAGATTATAAAATCGTTATGATATTTTTCAGTAAGCAACATAAACTCTTCAGCAGGAAGATGTTGTTTTAAATCCAAAAAGTCCTGTTCATCCGTCTGTCAATCAGTGCTGTGTTCTGGCGGGGATGCTGAGGGATGAGAGTAAATATAGTCTGAAAAGAAAAAGACTTGTATCTGATGTGTAGGGAGACCCGTCTGTGTGAGTTTGATTGACAGAGATGCTTTGTGAAACTTGAAGTCAGTATTTCACCACAGAAATGCTCCATTAATATTTGATGGCTGAAGAAAAGAGCCCCACTTCTCTTTCTTTTGGTCTTTGTGAGGACAGATTTCATGAGGCTGAAAAACATTTTAGAGCTGCGAGACAGAGAAGAAGAACTGACATTACATCTGGACGTTATTTATATTTAACTAAATAATCTACAGTACCAGAGCACTGTTTGTTGTTGCAGGATTTGATATTTTTGGTACATTCAGAGGGTCATTAGATCCATTTCACAGCTGGGGGTTATTTGTTCTGAGGAAGAGTGGCGCCATCTACAGTCTGAGACGTTACACAGAACATACATAAGTAATAATGAACTCAAATCAGATTAAAGAACAATTTAAAGTCTAATATTAGTTTTTATGCAGTTTTACCAATTTAGTATCAAGTCAATTCCTTTAAAATGGGTGTTTTTTGCTTTCTTTCTGCACAGCAAACTCTGGAGCTAAAGGGAACACAGGTGAAGTTGGCATGCCTTTGATTGGTGACTCCATGCCGAGATGGTCATTGAAAATAGAGTATTCAGCTGTTTTTGGATGACTGCAATTGACTGAAAGAGAAAAAACTGGGACACATAAACACTAGAAGATGGATATTTATTAAACCTCAAATCCAATGGGATATTCTGCCGTGCCACATGGAGGACAGTGGACTTCAAACACGTGAATGATGACATTTTTGCCTTAAAATACGTTTGTTTCCTGTTTCAATTTCTGTGCATGGGCATCTACTAATGACTGAAGAAACAGCAGCGATGTGCTATAAGATGTTATATGTATTATTTGCACACATTTCATTCAAATTGGAAAGCATTTTGGCATCAAATAATGACTGAAAACAGTTATATTGGTTACTGAAAGATAAGAAGTATTAAGTATGTGCTCTAATGCAAAATCAAGAAGCCCTCTATTGTGGCTAATAGTTTAAGAAAAGTGCAAAATCATGGTGCTTTAGCAGAAAGTAGGACTTTGCTGTCATGGTCACCACTTTGTTGGTAATGGGTAATAAGTTGAAAACACACACACACACTTTGCCAAGTCAGCGTCCACGTTCTCATCACTCGCTGAGCTGCTGTGTGTGTGTGTGTGTGTGTGTGTGTGTGTGTGTGTGTGTGTGTGTGTGTGTGTGTGTGTGTGTGTGTGTGTGTGTGTGTGTGTGTTGCTTTTCCTCAATTTGTAAAATGTCCCTGATCTCCGGCTTACTCATCAATCCGTGTGCTGGAAGTAATGGAGTGAAACACAAGGACAACATGTCGAAGACTAATAGAAGACGTGGGAGAGTTAATCATCAGGAAACGCTGAATAAAACATCCTTTTGTGTGAGTTTCATTTAAATAGCAAGTATCAAATTGGGTTGATCCAATGTGGAAGCTGTCAATCAAGCCCTAAAACTCCCTTTTAAAATACTAAGTAATAACTATAATCTCCCATGCTACAATTAAATAAAGAGATTAAACAATTGGGAAACAACCGTTTCATTATTAAACTTTTAAAATGTTGAGCTGTTGTCCAGTCTGTGCTCAACTCAGCTAACAAGCTACTGGCTGTAGCTCCATATTTAACAGAGTATACTTTTAAAGCAAGTATTTTCAGCATTTGCTCCATTGTTAGCTGATTTTACATTAAAAAAAAGTGATGGACTTTGCTGTTTTAATTGATGCAATGTCACATTGTGCATGTGCTTCCACCCCCCTGCTCCTTTTCAACTATTCAATAATTATTGTGCAAGTTTAAATGAGATTAATACATATTTAAGATGAGTGTACAGGTTAGTTTTAAGTATATAAGGAACAATTAGATGCTAACACTTAAATAAAGTTTTAAATGCATGACTTTTACTCTTGACTACTTTTAGCCTACTAAAAAACCATGTGGACTATCTTTTTATTTTACCATCTTCATAATCATCATCATCTTCATCAGAGCGTGTTTTCCCGCCTCCAGGTGATGATGGTGCTGCAGTGGGCGGAGTCTCACGCTCCTGTTAATAGGCTGAGGACCATGTGAGACCAGGCTCAAACTCGCGTGACAGTTAACTTTTGCTCACGAGACGGAGAGCAGCCGCTCGCAGGTGAGACTCATCATCAGACTTCTGTTTAAAGTAAGCCTTAAGTATCGCGATAGTTTAATTTAACATTCTGTGTTTAATTCATTAAGAGTTGTGTCTAGTATGTTAACTTGTCACTCTAATGTGCTGGAAGGTGTTTTGTAGAAACATCGAGAATTGGTGTCAATTAAAAACCAGCTGGAGTCAAAAACCAGCTGCAGACAGTCATAAATCATTGCTGTATAATAATAATAATAATGTAATGGCATAAAGGTACCCTATAAATTGCTGTATATTGTAGGTTATATACATGGTTATGTACCTATAACAAAATCTATTTTATAAAGGATTAATTTAACGCAAAATGACTCACCTTGTGTTACATTGAATTATTTTTGTAAAACACGGACATAATTTACTACAATTCATCAAAGACTTTGAGGGTCGAGTGATTGATATACAAATTATAATTTTGTGAATTAATTATTCCTTTTAGTGAAAGTGCAGCAACACTAAAGTATTGTAAAAAAGACAATTAAATTAAAAGACACCTGTGGCTGCAGGACAGTTGGAGTCAGAAGACAAAATGCAAATTCAGTATTTAAATGCATTCAAACTCCATGTCTTGATATAAACCATGTGGTCGAGATGGCCCAGACACTGCCTTTGATAAAGGGAACAGAATACAATGACAGTCGTGTAAAAAGGTGTGAGAGAAACTCGTTCGAAAGCAGACTCACAGGGTTGTAATTTCCTTTAGATGTGACCTTAAAAGAAGTCAGACCGCCTTGTCATAAATATTAAGATCAATATTGACTTTCCTGCAAGAAGCATCAGGAATTAAACCTGCAGGACGTCCAATACTCACTGAGGAAATGTAACTTGTGTTCCCATTAACGTAAATTAAAGCGACTGAAGTTGTGTGGAGATAATCCGATTTTCCAAAGGTGTGCACATATTCATTCAGTCAACCCAGCTGTCCTCCAGCGACCAGCAACAAACAGCCGCCTGATGCAGGAACCCTCATACTAGTGTGGAGTCCACTGGTAGTGTTGCTAACAGCCAAAATAATACTAGTTGTTACTAGAAAGCAGCTGAGATGAGATGAATGCTGCCTTTAATCGTCCAAATACCATTTTACAAGCTTGGTCTAATGAGACATGGTGCCAGACAACCAATCAGCAAATATAGTAATGTTAGTTTCCTTTAATAATAAGCCAACTGTAGTTTCATTTAAAGATGTTATTTGGGGTTGTGAGAAGCAGATTTTCTTACAATTTGAGACCAAACAATTAATTGATTTAACTGAGAAGATACAAATTAGCATAACAACTGCATTATATCACATGTTGATGCCACCCATTTCTTACAAGAGGTGATTATGAAAATAGATGCTGTCCTATAACCTTATTGCTTTTGACAACAGTAGCGTTCTCATGCAAACATGCTCACTGCTTATCATGCTTCAATACCATTTTTGAAGGGGGTTAATTGAAGTAGCAGAGGCTGAGATTGAGCACTTAATTATCATGCAACCTGATAAAAACTATAATTGACTGTGCTTTTAGAGACGTCAAAGTTTGTAAGTTCATTAAGTTGCCTTTAAAGACATGAGACTAATCAGTGGTCTAAGCAGGAGTGAGTCTGAATGAAAGCACTTGTTGGACTCTCTTATATAATCCATCCCCCTTTAACAGCAATTAAAGCTGTGTCACTCCACTTGACTCAGCGACGCCAGCTGTTTGTCATTCCCAAGCTCCTTCACCCTCTGAAAAAGCTACAACATGAGGAAACAAAGGCTTTCTAAAAGGCTGTGCTGTGCAGGTGCATCAGAAAGCCGAAATGAAAAGAAAAGAAACATGTTTACACAGCTTGCAGAGTGCTGGATATAACCGGGGGATGCATTAATCAAGACCAAAACCTACTGGCCTTCATGCATATTTGTTGACATTTAAAAACTCATTTTACTTTACAGGCCAAATAGAAAATGACGTAATTGTTCAAACAGAAGGTCAAAGAAACTAGTAGATGTTCCCTCATCATAGGAAGTACTACTGAATCTGTACACATTTTTAATGACAAAGAAAATGTCATAGTTTGGTTTATTAACAGTTATTTATTGAGCTTAGAAACAGAAAAAGGCAAATAATTGCAAGTCTCTTCAGTGCGCCATGTCACAAAACGAGATGCATTGTGGGACATGTAGTTTATGGGCAACCTGCTTCTGTAAAGTAGCATGTAACCGTATAATAAACGTATTATATTCTTTGCAAGCTCTTGAGGGGCCACATAAAATGAAGTCGTGGGCCGGATTTGGCCCCCGGGACTTGAGTTTAAAGAAAGACACTTCTAAGTTGCATTATGGGAAATTAATGTAAAATCTCAAATTGGTTACAACATGTTGTGCATTGCTTTGGAAAATAATGATATTTTTGTTTGTTGCAGGATCCAGGTGCCCCTAAATCAAAACCGAGCAACAATGCACCGCCATTTTGCAAGCTGTCAAACTGCAGCCTGCATCGACTCCCAAAGTTAACAAAGGAACAATAAGCTGCTTTATGCTGTATAAATGACAATGTGCAGATATATGTATATGAGGATTACTTTAAGGTGAACAAATTAGATGCTATTACAGGTTTATCTGCACATGCATTTTACACTTGGGGTCATAGGAAAATAAGTGCCAGATATTGTACGTTGACAAAGCCTTCCCTTCGTTGAAGACCTACAAAGCTGCTGAAACATGGCCCCCGCCACCATGGAAGTGGCAGACATCTCCGTCGTAGTGATGTACTTCATCCTGGTGCTTGCTATCGGTTTCATCGCCATGCGGAGAGCCAATAAGAACACGGTGAGCGGATACTTCCTGGCCGGTCGCTCTATGAACTGGGTGGCCGTAGGAGCGTCGCTATTCGTCAGCAACATCGGGAGCGAGCATTTTATCGGACTAGCCGGGTCGGGGGCTGCTAGCGGTTTTGGCGTGGCAGCGTGGGAAATAAACGCCCTGTTGCTGCTGCAGTTATTAGGCTGGGTATTTATCCCCGTGTACATTCAGTCCGGAGTATACACCATGCCGGAGTACCTGACAAAGCGATTTGGCGGGAAACGGCTCAAGGTGTATTTTGCCGCGCTGTCCCTCGTGCTGTACATCTTCACCAAGGTGTCCGTGGATCTGTACGCCGGGGCCTTGTTCATCCAGGAGTCTTTAGGCTGGAACCTCTACCTGTCAATCATCCTCCTCATCACCATGACAGCTCTACTGACGGTCACTGGAGGTCTGGTGGCTGTCATCTACACGGACACCGTCCAGGCCTTCCTCATGATCGCCGGAGCGCTCTGCCTGACGAGCATCAGCCTCTTCAAAGTGGGAGGACTCGAAGGTGATTATGCATTGAATTTAATTCCATGTGACAGAGGTGGGAGAAGTTGGAGAAGATGGAGAAAATCTTGTACCTAAGGGAATAGAAAGGAATACTCTGTTACAAGTAAAAGTCCTGCATCCAAAATGTTACTTAGGTACAATAGCAATAGCATCAAAATATACTTAAAGTACCAAAAATCATTTTATTTATTTTTAAGATTCAAGGCTTTTATTGTCCTTTGTCATAGCTACAGTGTAGTTATGACAATGAAAACGTAGGTCAAAGGCTCCTCCAACAGTGCAACACAATACAACAGATACACTTGTGCAAGTTTTTTACAGATTGGCTAATATACGTATATCACTAAAAAGTATCTATCCAAAGTAAATCTACTTGACACAACTGCCATGCGATCAACTGACTGCCATCTCACACTATATGCTTTTCTTTAAGGTTTGAGGACCAAGTACATGCAAGCTTCTCCAAACATCACGGCCATCTTGCTGTCTTCGCCCAACCTCACGTATTCTGCCTCCTGCCACCTCCACGTTCACCCCAAACCAGACGCTCTGAAGATGCTTCGGGGCCCGAGGGATCCAGACCTGCCGTGGCCCGGTTTCCTCCTGGGCCAGACTCCTGCCTCCATTTGGTACGTGTCCAAGTCCTTTCACCAAAACTGACATCCCTAACTGGTTCAGTTTCATGTTTAGTTTATGTGTGTCACCAGAAGATGGATGGCCTTTCATTTGGAGCCAGTATCAGTGTCCTTGCTATAATGCTACTTGCTACTTTATGGTCCAATTGTTCAATCTATAAGCGTCCTCTCCTGTGTTCTAGGTACTGGTGTGCAGATCAGGTGATCGTTCAGCGGGTTTTGGCAACGAAGAATATTGCCCACGCTAAAGGAGCCACGATCATGGCCGGCTTTCTGAAAATCCTCCCCATGTTCATCATCGTCATCCCAGGTAGATGATGCTGCATATTCACACAAAGATGTCACACAATTTCAACTTTATGAAAAATAATAATAAGGTTGATGAGTCAAAAAATATACAAAAAGACAATTAGTGCTCTGTTGACTTTAAGTAAGTCAAATGTATTTATAAAGCGCTTTTCACAGACATAGTCACAAGGTGCTTGACAAAGAATTAAAACATCATACAAATGAAGAAGTGCTTATTATTATACATACAATAATTGTCCATACATGTTTACCTTTTGCCCTCTGACCTTGAGCAGCCGTTATCTCCCTTGAGGAGGGGCTGCCCTAGCAAGTTGTTGTTGTTACCAGTTTGAGACCGGGCAACTCTCGGTCAGAGACAGTTATTGTTGTGGGACACCTGGAACACATCCTTTTCGGGGTGTTGATGACCTCGAGCCATAAGCGACGTGATTCAGTGTCCTCAGCTGTTTAGTCTAACCACTGGCCATTGGGAATACCGGGGTGGGCCGGTGCTGTGCGTGGGCCGGAGGGCCACAAAAATAAAATAATAATAATATTTTTTTTTTGCCTAAATCCTACCGGCCCACATTTGTAAGTGGGCTGGGCCGATTTAGTCCCTAATTTTGCTCTCAAAGTGCACCAGATTGATGCATTTAACTTCAACATTTAAAAAACAAATCTTCGATGCTTCCTACGCCCATGTTTTATTCCATGTGTCAAGTCAGGCAAATTGGGTCCAAATGTTATTGCATCAATGATCTGTTAACATTAAAATCACTAAATATGCTGTAACTATTTTGCTCTAGGCAACTCAAGGGCTCAGGTAATGATTACTGTATGAATAATGGTCCAAAATAACATAAAATGCATAGGGTTTTTTGTTAAGTAACATACCGTAATTTTCGGACTCTAAGGCGCACCTGAATATAAGC
This sequence comes from Notothenia coriiceps, assembly GCF_000735185.1. Classification (NCBI taxonomy): domain Eukaryota; kingdom Metazoa; phylum Chordata; class Actinopteri; order Perciformes; family Nototheniidae; genus Notothenia; species Notothenia coriiceps. The sequence continues at coordinate 162,897 of NW_011367247.1, read as the reverse complement.
TGCAGCAGCTAAATTGAATGATGTGTACATATATAAGCCGCACTGGACTATAAGCCGCAGGTGTTTTAATGTTTAATTACCATATGTAAGGGTTCGTGCACAGAGGGGATTGTCGGGAAAGAGATGGCTGTTTAAGGAAGCTCCCATTTATTAACATTTCAACAAACAAGTTGCATATTTGCATAACGTATTCAAGTGTTAGCATTTAGTGCAATAGTAGCTACAGAACATGTACTGTGCTGTGTAAACTGTACTGTATCACATAGCGTTTCAGACACACAAACTTTTCAACTTTCAAACTCCCAGCGCACGTACCGGCAGTGATCTACAGCAGTGGTTTTCAACCAGTGGTACGGGGACAAACTGTCTCGCTCTCGTAATGTCTGTCTGTCTTGCTCTCGTTCTGTCTCTCGTACCACTCTCGGTTCCACTTTTACTTTTGCGCGCTACCTGTCTCACTCTTTTCCGGCCTCCAGCTTTTCCTGCTGGAGCCCGCCGCTTAAAGGTGGGGGGCGCGGACCGGCCATAGAGCCCATAGAGTTAAAGGTGGTGGACTGTAACCTGTAAAAATCCATAGATTAGCCGCACCGTTATATAAGCCGCAGCGTCGAAAAATGGGAAAAAAGGCGCGGCTTATAGTCCGAATTACGGTACTTTCGTCGCTGGCCGGCCGATACATGCCGCGCATTAATTGGGCCTGTCTGTCAATTAATCCCCGAGCCACTTTTCCCCCCTCGCCCCTGAGTCTAACTAATGAAGAATGTTGATTACCCGTAGCGAAACTAGTTAAAACATCATGCGAGAGGAAGGTTTCTTCAGAATTGATTGTGGCATCTCAACCGTGTGGTCTGGCCCTTTGACATGTTTTGTGAATTCTCCGGCCGAAGCTCCAAATAAACCGTCAGTGTTTGCCATCAAAGCTCCAGCTCTCCTCGTGTCTCTCTGAGTCTTGTTTCCAATTTATTCAGAAGTTTCCCCCGCAGTCTTTACATACAATTGCTCTCTGACACACTTCACTCCTTGACTAGCGGATCACTAACTTTATGAGTCATGTGTGATCTGATTTCAGGGATGATCTCCAGGATCTTCTTTGCGGATCAGTTGGCGTGCATCAGCCCGGAGCACTGCCTGGAGGTGTGCGGCTCTGCGAGCGGCTGCAGCAATGTGGCCTACCCCCGCCTCGTCATGCTGGTGATGCCCGTGGGACTGCGAGGCCTCATGATGGCCGTCATGATCGCAGCTCTGATGAGCGACTTGGACTCCATCTTCAACTCGGCCAGCACCATATTCTCCCTGGATATCTACAAGATGATGAGGAAGCAGGTGTCTTCCCGGGAGCTGGTGATCGTCGGCAGGTTGTTCGTGGTTTTCATGGTGGTCATCAGCATCGCCTGGGTGCCCGTGGTCATCGAGATGCAGGGAGGCCAGATGTTCTACTACATCCAGGAGGTGACAGACTACCTGACTCCTCCTATCGCTGCTCTGTTCCTGCTGGCCGTCCTGTGGCATCGCTGCAACGAGACGGGCGCCTTCTGGGGCAGCTTGGTGGGGTTCGTCCTTGGATCGGCGCGTCTGATTTTGGCCTTGGTTTACCGGGAGCCTCGCTGCGACCAGCCCGACGACCGGCCCTCCTTCATCAAAGATATTCACTTCATGTACGTGGCGGCCATCTTGTTTTGGGTGTCGGGTATTGTGACTGTCGTTGTGAGTCTGTGCACTCCTCCGCCGGATCAAGAACAGATCAGAACCACCACCCTGTGGGGGCTAAGGAGGAGGAAGAGACTGAGGGAGAAAGCGGGGGAAGATATGACTGCTTTGAAGCCTCTGAACCATGCAAACGGTTTGACTGGGAGAGAAAAGAGTCCGGATCAGCAAGACAACGGGATCGAGGCAAATCATGAGGAAACTCAGCCAAGCAACGGTCACGCTGTCATAGTCGGGGATTTAGCTTCTGATCCATCAATGGAAGAAGAGGGAGAAAGGAAGGGAGTGGGGGAGGAGGATGGCTGTCTTGGAGGAGGAGGAGTCGTGGAGGGAGGGAAATGTTTGAAAGCTTTAGAGTTTGTCTGTGGTTTCCAGGAGAAGCCGTCCCAAGCTCGGGTCCTCAGCGCTGAGGACCAGGAGCAGATCCTGGACCAGCTTCTGCACGAACCTCGAAGAACCAAAATCATCCTGAACACGGCACTGCTGGTCATTTGCTTTGTGGGCATCTTTATTTTCATCTACTTCTCCTTATAGGCTGGGACATGTTGGTCCATAAACTACAAGCAATAATGAACTAAAGGAGGGAAACTATGCTGCCGTTTTCTCTTCAACTGTAATGAAAAAAGAGCATTGTGAACAGGTTCAGTAAACGGGAAAAATTTGAGCTATTACCCCAAAAATATTGGGTTTCGATCAGGTTCGGGAACCAATTCTTTTTTTTTAAACCAATAAGAACTTTGTTGTATTATCAAATGGATTGTATACACTATATTTGTCTATTTGATTAAGTGTCCACTTTAATATACTCGCCACAGAAGTGGATGGAAATACAAATGAATTCACATTTTTATATTCTGCTCGTTGTGAAGGTTGTTTTTAACGCTAGAAGATACTCTTTCAAACACTGTATCATAGGTATCACTAAATTAAATAACCGTCTTTTTATAGGGGACTATCGGGAGGTCTGTCGCAGTATAGAGGTCAAAAAAGGCGTGTTGTGCATTGGTGTTGGGATCAGGGGGACACAGGTTCAAGCCCCACTGCAGTCAGCATGTCGTTGTGTCCCTGAGACACTTCACCCCAAATTGCTCCTGTGGGGATTGTCCACAGTATTGAGTATGTAAGTCACTTTGGATAAAAGCGTCTAACAAGTGACATGTAATGTAAAAAAAAGAAGAAGATATAATTGTATGAATTAGTGGAGCAAGCACAAAGGTACATTTTGCAGTATTGCCGAGTGCAACTTAAAGTATTTTTATATTTTTTTACTACAAAACGTCACTTCCTTTTGCTTTGTGTGATGTCTGCGAACACTAGGATTTAAATTATCCTTTTATGTTTTAAATGTTTCCTCTCAGTCTTATACATCTCAACGCAGTGTTACTATGACACCTTTGTAAGACCATGAGAGCTGCACAAGGATGTGTTGGGAAGAATAAGGACTTAATTGTAAATTGTCATATATTTTTGTAATAATTGCTGATGGCCAGTAATTATACTGATTTCCGATGTGAAGGAGAACACTTTTCTCTTCTCCTGTTTTTAATCCAGTGTTTTTTTATGCAAAATGACATTTTGGACAATTTCTATGCAAGTTTAAGTACAAATAACTTGAGGGGTATTTCTAAACCTGGCTATTGTATAAATGTTTAATTGGCTATTAAGGGCTTGTTCACTGTGAAATTACTTTTCTACAAATAGTAATATAACCTTCCCATAACTTTGCACAGTAGTCCCTTCTGAACTCGATACCTTCCCGCACTTCGCTCTATGCAAAAAGAAAAGCCTATTCTAACTGGTTGTTCTGGTTTAATCTGGCATTATCCCTTCATCAAACATACACTATAAACATGTCAAACTGTCACTTGGAATAATTTCAACCTCTACAGGATGGATTGGTTCACAGAGGATGAATCCTATTGATTTTTGAGACGCTTTGATTGGTCTTCAATCAACACCATTAGATAGATATTTGTTCTTTTTTAAATATCTCCAATTATTGGCTGGATTTCCAGAACATTTGGTGATTTTAATATCTTTCATTGGCTTTTTATCAAGCGGGGATATGCTCATTATTTTTGTTGTCCAATAGTTTTGTTTATGACTAATTACATGCAAAGCTAATGACCTTCCTACCAGCATCAAATGTACTCTTAGTGCTAATTAGCAAATGTTAGCATGAACCAAGATGGTTGGATCTGTAAACATCAGCATGTAAGCTTTATCATTGAGACCATTATGCCCCCACTTTGTAATGCTGGCTTTCTCTTATTAAACTTTTCCAAAATGCCAATGTTGGCTGCCTTGTCTGTTTGTGTTCAATTGACAGGCGTCATGCCCCGGTGAGTTTGATCTGTTAACAGCAGGGCGAGGCCTAAGGAGGGGAAAACCCAGCGTTCAGATTCAATCGGAAAGTTAGTTCGAATGTATTCTTAATTAAGAAAAAGACTGCTTGATCCTGATTGGTCAAATGATTGCATTATTTCCCATTCATCTCAATCAAAGTGTGCTTAGTAGTCTAAATGAATCGTCCTCCATAACGGGCTACACTCACTATGTTAGAAATATTTTGGAAATGTACCCATTACCTGCTGCATGTATTTCTATCATGATGTACTGGACATCTATATGATATAAAAACATGCGTCCCTGAGTCGTGACAATGACCCAGCAGGTCATAGCAAGTGAAGCAAGCTGTGTCACATTCTCTAAAGTCAGCATAACACGTCAACAGCACTACTCAGTGAGTGAGGATGACATTAAACAGCCTCAGTGGAAAGTTACAGACTGAAAGTGGAAAGTTACCGGGTAGACACATGCCACACGTTCTTTTTTGTCTTTGGTGTATTCAAATTCATAATTGTACAATACATGCTGCTGCCAAGTTCATGTTCTCAGGAAATGTCACCTTCTTACTTCATGCATTTGTAATCATAAAACAAGACAGGAAACACATTCAACATTTTTTACTGAAGATGTGTCCTCTTTGTGCCAAAAGTGTAAAACAATACTTTGCAAAAGAAAACGTTCCTTGAGAAACATCACACTGCTTCACAGAGCTGCAGGAACATGGTGATGGAAAATAAACGTCGGTATCTTAAAGAACAAAATGTGTTCCAACCTTGATTATCTACAATAAATCATATGAATCTGGTTGTTTATGTGAAGCTCCTACACTTAGAACATATTAAAAAGAGACATTTAAACTACATGAGACACTAACCTGCTCGCCACTGAATTCACTTCTTGTATGTGTGTCAAGGGAGCGGACGATTATAAAATTAGCGCCCCAATTGGTACTGACTATAAACCACAAGGATTTTTTTTTTTGTGGTTCACAGCTTATAACCTACAACATGCTGGGAAATCAGTGTTTAGTTTTGGTAGACAACCACCAACCAACATGGTCAGTATGTTGTTGACATCAGAAAAACCAGCAGATGTGCACAAAATGGGAAAAACAACACCAACCGTTTTCACTTGAGTGCTTGACAGATTAGAGAAAAATTGTCAGAATTGAAAGAGTAGAGATGCCATGACTTTTAGAAGAGATTCAACTTTGTTGTCCTTGCACAGAAAAATATATGATAAAGAGGTAAAGTGTAGAGTTGTAGACGCAAAGTTGTACGATGAGGCCCTCTGTTTGCTAGGTGCGGAGCCTCGCAGCGGCTAAACCGTGCCGCACCACACTAATTGCGTCGCATAAGCGCATATTTTCGGCACAGTTGAGGCACCCTCCGCAAGATGAGGCCCCCTCCGCAAAATGAGGCCCCCTCCGCAAGGTGAGGCCCCACGCAGTCTGCATGATCGGCCTGTAGGGAGGGTGCGTGTGCATACTTGCTCGTAATACATTTGATTCTGTGCCTAGTTTTCATGCGAAGACATGTCCGAATCCTAAATAGATTTTCACACGGTTTGAAAAAGCCAATTGTGGTCCAATATGCAACTCATTTCTGACCTTTAGGCAAAAAGGAACCATTAGTGGCTCTTTCAAAGCTTAAGTAGAAATTTGAGTCCCATCTTCTTTGAACTGGCCCTCCCAATTTGTCTACTAAATTAATGGAATATAAAACACAAAATTGAGGCCTAAGTAAAACTGTGGAAACAGTTATTATTCATTTCCACCACAAGTGGGAAGCCTTTCTCCAAACCCACAACCACGGGACGTCCAGACATGAACGGGGAGTTTCCTTTCATAAACTGCACTTTGCTAAGCTGTAAATATATAAGGATCTATATAAGGATCAGGATTTAGGAATAAGTTTGAAAGATTCCCCACAAGACACATTCAATTGATACATTTGCTAAAATAAGGCTGAACATAAGCCTGCTTTCCAGCCAAGATTGATAATGACCTTTCAGCTTTATAAAAATGTGTGTTCAGCATGGGAAGTCTTATAAACTAATAAACTTAACTGGATGACATCTGATCGTCATCCATGCTGGTAATCTGCACTTTACTGTAGTGAAGGTATCGCGACAAACTGTGGTTAAAGTCTCGCGTGTTTTGGATTAACAACATCTCATGCGTCAATCAAGTTAAGGGGTCTGTGCGCCAACGGAAGTAAGATAAGACGACAGATACATTTTTAAAATGTTACATAAGAGACCTGTTACATTCAATCAATCAATCAATCGATATGTGAAATGTGCAGCAAATGGTTACCTTTATAAACAACACAACTAGCAATTATAGGTCCTATTTAATCAGCATCGTTTTTAAAACCAAGTAAGTTTACACATACGAGGAATTTGCTTTGGTGTCAATGGTGCGAACACGAAGCATATATTTTCATTTAATATAGCGACATAATATATCATATAGATGAAGTTGTGTTGCACATATTATGTAACATAGTGACTTCAGTTTACCGACTTTAATTTTGACACAACCGGATGTGTATTGTCGTCTTTTTTCAGGCCAACTTAACTAGTGCATGACGGCCTCATCTTCGGCTAAAGAGCAAACCGACATCAGCTGAGTTTGCATGAAGTGCCATCCTTGTAGCTAAAAAAATAGGAATTTATCATCACGTAAAATTCAAGATTAGCATTTTACAACGGTATAGCTTGTAAAACCACTGAAACAACTGACGCAATCTGCCCAGAAACGCGTTAGAGGAGAAATAACATTGCATCAAAAACCCGGCTAACAAAGAGGATCTCTTTCAACGACAACATTTTTCCTCCGTATTCAATAGTTATGAGTCATGTGGCCGTCGAAAATGTCCACGGTCTAGAGCAGCAGGTAAAATGAATCTGTTTGTATTGTGTCTTGCAGTGTTTGTGGCGGAAAAGTTGTTTGTAATCGTGTGGATATGTGCTAGCTTACCGGCTAGCCTAAAAGAAAAGCTAAGAGATGCTATCATGCTACCTAGCGTTGGGTGCGCTTCATTTCGCCACCCACATGACCAGGAGTGACGGCGGGGCGGTGATGGAGCAGTACTTAGATTTATTTGAACCCGAATAGTCTGTTACATTATATTCATGTGGGCTACAGTAAAAAGACATTCGTCATGATACAAGAAAGCTTATTTTAGTAGCTTTAAATAACATGTCTAAAGAGCCAAATTACTATTTACGCCCGAATGGTTAATTCGGCTCTCCCCGGTGAACATATGAAACACCCCCTTCAACTATTCTGTTCACTGCGTTTCTCTTGCAGCTAGATACAGTAATAAAATGGAGGTTGCAGGGATGGTGGCTCTGACACACCAACAATGCGGGGTTTTACAGTACAGCCCTCTAGCTTTCAGTGCATAAGCATTATTGCATAGTTAGTCTTCACTGCGTCCCGCTTTAAAAAAAAAAAAAAAAGCTCTTTCCTTCTGCGTCACCATCAACGTAGTCTAGTTGTGTCTGACTGGACAGACAGTTGGATGGCAACAGTAAAGTACTATTTGTTCTCACTTGATATTATGCAAAGGTCTAATTGGCAACATGTCTATGAAAGCGTTGCATGTACAACAAAACAGTCATTTTTGTTCTCTTAGGATGCAAAAAAACCGGCTCTGGTAATGTTTTTTATGGAGAAATCAAACCTTGTTATTAGCTAAAAGCACTAAATATTGCAGCAGTGTAGAGGAGCATTGCATACCCAGGACGGAAATTCACTATATTTATTACTTTTATTGTTTATTTCTGCACCAGAGTAAGGTAGAAACTAATTTGCATATTGTGTCCCTGCACAGGTAGTCACAAAACTAGCATAATAACAAATACATGATATATAGAAACACATGTCCACCAGTGTGAGATAATAAATTACATCAGTATGAAAGGTACAATACATACATGGTAATCATTGGATGTGACCCTTTTGTTCTGAGCTGAATGCAGTTTGTTGACATCGCCCTAATGGAATTTCTGCATGTCGAGTTTGAAATATTTTTATATATTTAATCAAATTAGGGCATCAGAAAAATGTTTTTTAATCTGGACCTCTCAAAAACTGTTTCCAATGCTTTTTTTGCATTGCTAGTTCTGATGAATAATCCAAAAATACATGGTTGGCTTTTATTTCCAAGCAGGTGTAGGTGTCACCTGGTGCAAGAAGAAACAAAATGCTAGATTTGTTCTGCTGAAATGACTATGTTTGTGGTTTTTCTGTGTGTTTCTCCAGTTGGCTGTCCTAGACTTGAGTGGGGCAGACGGACAAGGTGGAGGCCCTAACCGTAAGCAGTTGTTTGAACTCCTTTTCCCTTCAAATAAATGTGCATAGGCACCCAAAACTAATACACTATGGCAACTAAGCTGAAACAAAGAAGAGCTCCACAGAGAAACCATCAGGAAAGCAACCAAGGGGAACACTTTCTTTTTCCATTTTCAGAAGTACAACATATATCGTATTTCCTTGGTTTCTAGATTCAGAGGTGCACCACAGATCAATGCACGTTGGGTGTGCTTCAAAAGGTTTTTAACAATCCTTTAGGAACAATGAAGCTTCCAGAAATGGTGTCTAGCAAGTTCAGTCAAAGCTGTCCTGTGGAGTTTTCTTTTAAACAAATATTGAGTTTGGTTTACATTTACTCACCAAAATCTATACATTGTGTGAGTCATTGAGCTTATATCCTTCCTAGTGAAAGATTTACAAAGCCCATTCTTTTTTTTAAACATTGTTGACATCAATGTTAGGTAGCTAGGCAGTCGCCTTCTTCTGTGCCTTTGCTCTTGCATCGCCACGTTTTCCCCCACTAACACATCAAGGAGCCGCTGATAGAGAAAGTGTTCTTTCGCTACGCCTGCATGCTTGTGTCAAAGTATGCAAACAAAACGAGGCGCCGCTTGGAAAAACGTTGCTCCATAATGCTACCAGGGGTCAGAAACTCCACAGGGTACCTTTTCATCAAGTGCATTTTAAAAAGAAAACACTAATGGTAAACACAACTGAAACACTTTCTTCCGTCCAGCAGGAAATGCCTTCGCTGCCCAGCGACCGGGGGGATACACCATCGCACCGCCAGCAACATGTGAGTCTAAATCTGCTGAAATCTGCATTTTGTATACCGATATTCCCATCTGTATCGCTCCTCACTGTGTTTTCTGGTTTGTTACCTCCTCTATGCGTCTTAAAATATACAGAATATACTAGTATACTCACTTATATACCAATATACTATACATACAAACATAGTGTGTATATATATAAACAAATTGTGTACAATACATATAGTGTCCTCTGAAACTAGGATCCCTTTTAATCTCATTATATTATGAGATATATATTAAATAGACAATTATTTTGTATATATTGATTGTTGTGCTTTTATGTATGTCTTAATGTGTGCATATGTATAAATGTGTCTGTTGATTGTGTATATATAGGATATACATATTTTTATATTCGGGATTATGGGAAAACATTTTGCAGATGGCTGGGATGCGGGTCGCAACAACTTTGTGAACGGCTACCATGACAACCGCATGGCAGGCGCCAACACGTTTCAACACCGAGGTCCGCCTCGCATGGAGCGGGGCCGCGGTGGCATCGGAGGGGGTTACCGTGGCAACAGGGGCGGAGCCTTCAACCCCATCATCCCCGCGGTGCAACCAATGGCGTTCGCCGGCTACGAAAACAAAGGTGGGCTTCGGTTTTTACTGCAAGTTATTCATATTTATATGTATTTATTTTATATATTGTTAGATTTATCCTTGTATCCTGCCTCCTTTTTAAATCAGATCAGAATAGCTGTATTATTCCCACAGAGGGGATTGTAAAACATTTTTTTTAAAGTATGTTATTATACAGATTTAAGAAAGAGACTGCTACACTGCACTACTTTTTAATATTTAATTATATGTTGCATTGTTGGAGGAGCTAAAGCCAGAAGAATTGCATTGCTCTTTCTACACTGTAGCTTATGTGCATATGACAATACAACGTTTGAATGTTGATCAACTATATTTGTTGCAGCATGTTATTGGGCATACACATATAGATGTATATCTTTTTTATATTTAGTCTTTCTGCCAGATGCAGGTGGCTGGAACACGCCCAAGGAAACTTACGGCAATTTTGGCAACAACCGAGGGAAGTCTGCCTTCTTCAATCACACAGGAAACGCCAACAGAGGAAGGCGAGTAGAGATGAGACGCGGGGACAATAATGTGAAAAGTCTAACTCTTTGGTGAACATGGTAGCGTAACTCTTGTTGTATCTTCTGTTGTGTTCAGGTTTGATCACGGTGGATTCAGTGGTGGTGGAGGCGGCGGTGGAGGCGGAGGTGGTGGTGGTGGAGGTGGTGGTGGAGGAGGAGGAGGAAACAACCGCTGGGTGGAGGAGCCCAGAGAGGATGGAGACTGGGCCAAACCAACGGCACGAAACGAACGCCTGGAAAGGTGAGTCTGCAGCTCTACTCTCAGTAAAGGACATATCAGGGGGGAGCATTGGATTTAACAAGCTAGTCGTTCACATGTTACACCAGTATGAGAGTGTAAACTCAAGCCATGTCTACTCTTACTCTGAAAGTCAAAGGAGAATAACCACACCACACAACACCCAAACACCCACCCACACACACCCACCACCCCACCACACGCAACCACACACCACACCCACCACACACCACCCACACACACCACAACACCCACAACCACACACCACACCACCCACACCAACCACCACCCCACACACAACCACACACAAAACCAACACCACCACCACCACACACACACACCCAACCCCAGGAGCAAAAGAAACCCCCCCTCGCGCGTACCCGGTCCGCGCTCCCAGGGCCCGAAGCCTATTTCTTGACTTTTTTTGGTTTTTTAACCGCTTACCGTTAAAAAGACCTTGCCACAACCGAACACCACACTCCGCCTTCTTTACTCTTCGCTACAAAGCGGAAACTGGCTTAAAAAAAAAAGGCGGGGTACCAAGGCTTTTTAAGGACCTTAGAATGCGTTGTTCCCCGTTTCCCTGTTTTTGTAAAAAAGTAAATTTTTTTTTTTTTTGTCCCTTTCGGCATCCCTTTATTCCAAAAAGTACGTCTGATATAAATTCTCTACCGGTAACAATTAATTAGGGCAAACCAATCGTTTCGCTTTGGGTTTTTTTGAGAGACTAACACCAAAAACTCCCGTCCAGCAACAAGGGCACCGCGGGAAAGTTTTGCCTATTAAAAACAAAGGAAGCATAAAAAAAAAGGGTTTCACCCTAGGGTCTCCCACACAAATTGGGGCTCCTTTTTTGGTTTTGGAATTTGAGTGACGTTCCCTTTGGTTTCCTTTTTGTCTTCCCCGTTTTTTTTCCTTTTATGTTACCCGTTAAAATTTTTTTTGTCTCTAGAGTTTTTTGTTTTCCCGGGGCAAAAACACAAAACTTTTTATTTTTTTTTTTTGGTTGGGTTTAATTTTTTGTAAGAAACCACGAAAATTGAAACCACAAACACACAAATATTAGTTTTTTAGTAAGGGTGTTGTTAAAATTTTTTTGAGTACAACTGCAGATAGCTTTATCCAGAGTTTTGTGCGATAGGTGTCCTTTTTCCGTCCCCTTTTCGAATTTTTGGTTCCTTTAAAGTTAATTATTGTTTAACCACAGTCGTGAAAC
>NW_011367247.1:147336-151097 GCF_000735185.1 Notothenia coriiceps | reverse complement strand
TAGAAGTGAGAGGATGGTCGTGGTGGATGTGGAAGATGGAGAAAAGTAACAAAACAAAACTCAACACTGGTGTTTTGTTGGCGTGGCATCTTGTTTTGAACCTTAGATAAAAACACATTAGTCGAACCCGCGATCCTTAGTGTAATAAAATACAGACTAATGGGTTTTGGTCACATGGATGAACCACAACCAATCAAAATTTGACCCAAAACATGGATGCCATCTGTAATCTTTTTACACAATTTAATGTGACGCAATCTAACGTTTTTGACACCAGGAGCTTTATATTGTTATTTTGCCAGAAAACCTACGAACACCTGGATATCTACAGCTGGCAAATTGTGAAATCAACCACCTTCATTAACCTACTCATTCATTTCCTACAAAAAAACTGCTTTAGCTATAAAATAAGTTGCAGCATAGAGACTACGGGGAGAGTTGTAAATCACTTGGTGTATAATCAAATCACACCTCTGTCACATTAACCTGGGTGATCTTCAGGTAACGCTGCTTCTAACATGCACTTTAATGAATCACATCACAGTACACTTTGTTCTATGGACCGAACAGTGCAACAGGCAGCAGGGAGTGCAGTGTGGGGAAACAATAATTACAAGAAACAATAAAGCACAGTGTCAGCAGCACTGTGACTGGAGCCACTGCTGGAGAGAGTTTGGTCACAGTGAGTGAAGATTATTGCACGTCACTACCCGATGATAAGGTGTGTATTGGCCTCAGTTTGGAAGGTCTCTCTAGCTGGTAAACATAACCAGACTCTCTCCATCAAGGCTTTGGGTCTGACATGTTGACACCACAGCGACATACTGCACGTAAAAATGTCACAAATAACTCAGGCATGTTTGATTTAGCAAACCGGATTCATGAAATGGTACACAGAACCGAAAATAATATGAATAAACAAAAAAGGATTCTCCGTCCACAGAGAGGAACATCGAAAAGGGGGCAAGCAAACTTATTTAAAATGTGAAATGACAGATACGATTGTGTCCCCATTGAGGATCTTACCAGGTTTCTCTATGTTGTCTCCAGTATTGTCCTGTACCTCGCTGGGGATGACTTTGGATAAAACCACACCAAACCACCAACATGTCAACTGCACTCAATCAGCAGTAGAAAACCAACCCTGTATGTTCCTCATGTACCCAAGGTTCGCTCCGATCAATACATCGGGTTCACCACCAAAAGAAAAAGGGCCTATTTTACCTCAAACTCTTAATGAGCTTCTACTTTAAAAAAAGGAGGGGACTTAAAGCATTCGTTGTAATTTCAGGAGTGGGAGTTGTATTTATGCACATCCTCACTTTTGCCTTCCTGAAGCAAACACAATAATATAGAATTGTCGACTCTTAATGCACAAATAGACTGGGATGACAGGACAATATGATAATGGTGAAAAGGATTGGGGAAATAAAACCGCACTGTGTGTGTGTGTGTGTGTGTGTGTTAGCAGAAGTAAATGTCTGGTAGTGTTAGGACACATCTGATGTTAGTGTTGGACTGTCTCACCTGTAGCGCTGAGCAGATCCAGGAGGAAAGACCTCTTGTCGCTCTCCTCCACCCACACTACTTTCTGGGTGATGTTCTCCGAGGTGGAGCCCACTCGGCCCACCGCCAGGAAGATGTACTCCTCCAGGAAGTCCCTGGCCAGGATCTGTTAGTGGAGCACAGAGTGACCGATCAATGTGCTGCCGTTTACCGGGACATCTAGACCGATAACTCCAGGTTTCAGTCGGATTTAACGACTGAGTGGTCCTTTAAACACTTTCTTTCAATGCTAAAACAAGTGAATCAAAAGGACATCTGGAAGGAGGAAAAACATGCAATCCTTCATTCTATGGAAATACTGCAACTGTNTGTGTGTGTGTGTGTGTGTGTGTGTGTGTGTGTGTGTGTGTGTGTGTGTGGTCAAGTCGAAGCGGGACTGCATGGCCTGCGCTCAGACAGGTAGGGGACACACACACACACACACACACACACACACACACACACACACACACACACACACACACACACACTCTGGGTGTTTCTCAATCTCGAGTACGCTTGCTTGGTAGCACATGTCTTCCGAACGTCTTGCTTCAGAAGCGAGGCAAGAATACTTCCTAGCATTCGGAAAACGAAGAGTGGAACAGGCGAGCAAGTGTGCGTCATACGAGAGGCCCCATCTTACATTTTCCGCCACAGATTTGGAGAAATTGGTCCGTGCGCAAAGCATTGTGGGGATTTTAAGACCGCAGAGTCTACACATGTGCAGCCTCGAAATTTCTCCAAACGAAGTACGCCGGGCTCGGTAGAATTCCAAGTGTGCTGGACATTGGAACAGTACTTCGGTGGCACTCGATGACGTAGCATGCTTGAAATAGTGGCTCTGGAGCATCCTTACTCGAGATTGAGAAACACTCACAGACTCACTCACTCACACACTAATGCATATAGACAAGGCAAGTGTATTTATACAGCACATTTCAACACAAGGCAATTCAAAGTGCTTTACAAAAATGAAAGACATTAAGAAATAAATTATGAAATGACTTTTAAAAGCAAAGATACATGAATTAAAGTTACAGCAGTGTGAGATACACACTTCTGAAATGTTTAGGTCTGACTCTCAATCATTGCTAACTTTTTATGATACTCTGAGATGTTTGACTTTGCGTCTGTAGGTTCTGGAAAAACTGCAGCTTTCCTGCTGCCGATTCTCAGCCAGATCTTCAGCGAAGGACCAGGAGAAGCTCTGAACGCAGCTAAAGCATCTGGACAGGTGGGGAAGAAATAACCGTGCTTTATTTAGTAAAACGCATTAATCTATTTGCTCGAGAACGTTTCTATTGATTTCTATTGTTTTATTGGAATTAAACATCTTTAGAGTGGATACCTTGTACTTTTAGTGTATGAACTTGACAAATAACAACACTACATATAGTTTAAATAGGGGATAAACTTGACAACTAATTGGCAAATGGTATTTAATAGCAGAGAAAGCAGTATGTAGCTTCAACTCAAGACAGTCAAACTTCTATTAGGGACCATTTTCTAACAAATAGTAGAGAGTGAGTGAAGTAATGCGCCTAGTAAATTCAAATAAACAGTCTTTACTATTTATTTTGAGCTCATATTCAGGTAAACATGGTTCTAAACTGTGCTAAAAATAACAAAACATCCACTGTTCCTGAATGGTTGTGTCATTGTATTACAGGACAATGGAAAGTATGGCCGTCGTAAGCACTTCCCCATGTCACTGATTTTGGCTCCGACCAGAGAACTGGCTCTGCAGATATACGACGAAGCCAGGAAGGTAATACAAACACACGAGCATGAAATCACAAAAAACTGGAGATATATTTGTCCTTGTGCTTTTTTTAACATTTTTGTTTCTATCTATAGTTCTCCTACCGCTCGAGAGTGCGTCCCTGTGTTGTGTACGGAGGCGCGGACATTGGTCAGCAGATCAGAGATCTGGAGCGAGGCTGTCACATGCTGGTCGCTACGCCTGGTCGACTGGTGGATATGATGGAGAGAGGCAAGATCGGACTGGACTACTGCAAGTAAGACGAACGTTTTATGATATAACCGGCCGCCTGGGTTCAGATGAAAGCTCCCCTTTCTATACTGTTTTTCATTACTTTGTTATAGGTCTCAGATATGCAGTATACAAAACGTGTGTGTGTCACTCCCGACACCCCTCTGAGAGATATTTGGTTAAAAAGAACACAATGGTGCTCTAGGAGGAGATTCAGGTG
>NW_011367247.1:136364-147314 GCF_000735185.1 Notothenia coriiceps | reverse complement strand
CGTGTGCCTTGGAAAATGAGAGAAGTAGAAAGTACAGGTATTTGAGTTCAACATGTAAGAAGTAGAAAGTACAGGTATTTGTGTTCAACATGTAAGAAGTAGAAAGTACAGGTATTTGAGTTCAACATGTAAGAAGTGGTCAGAAAAATAAGTAGTGGAGTAAAGTACCGATACCAGATACTTAAGTACCGTAACAAAGTATTTGTACTCCACTACTTCCCACCTCTGGTTATAATGAACAACAACAACTCTCTCACTCTCTTGTTAACTCTGAGTTCTCTCCTCTCCTCCCTCTCAGCTGGTTTTGGAAACTTCTACACGAGCGATGGCTACGGAGGAAACTACTCGCACCCTCAAGTGGACTGGTGGGGCAACTAGGTTCCTCCTTAACTCACCCCCTCTTCCTTCCTTTCTCCACTCCACTGTCTGCACCCCATCCGTCTCCTCCCCCTCATTTACCTTAAAGAAAAACCACGTGCATGTTATTAAACTATTTATACTCATTTATATAGCCCTCCTTCCACCCGTATACACTCAGATCTTTTAATTATTTTCCTTTTATCCTCCTTTCCATCTTCCCTTTGTCTTTAGGGTCCCTCGTCTTTGGTAAATCTCACCTCTTACAATAGGCTACAGTATAAAGGGAACTTCGATTTTTGAGTTGGTTATTCTGCAGCTTAGCAGCACCCTTTTGTTTTCCGTGAGGACTGTTTGAACAATGTTCCCTTCTCGAAGGAAAAATAACCAATTGAATGATATGTTGGCGTTCCTTTAACCCCTGGAAGACTCTAGATTCACAGTCCCACAAAGCAGCTGCAGGAAGACAGCTTTTCACTTTTGGCTTCATTGTGTTTTTGTCTGCATCACCCAAAGCCAGCCAGGCATCCTGTGTACCTTCACATGTCATCTTTGTATGTAACGCATGGCCATGTTGTAAATCACCGGCCAAACACTTTTCTAAAACATAGCGCAGAGATGGGCAAGATGTCAAATCTGAGCAAAGTATGTCTGCATATAAATTCCAAAATGGGATCTGTCTCCTTCCTTGACATGATAGATACTTTAAAAAGCAGCCACAGAAACACGTTTTTTATTTTCACCTTTTTAAAACATATTGAAGTCTTGATTTCCAGAGATCTGAGAAAGATGTCTAACAGACTGAAGGTACTGCGGCTGGACTCTGAAAAGCCCATTAGCAACGATGCTAACAGTCTCCGGACTGCTGACGGCGTCTCTTTTGTTTGAAACAAAACATAATGGAGGATCATTTGTTTCTGTACTGTGCCTTTTTAAACAATTGTCTCTTATTTCCGTTGTTTTAATTATTGGCCAACTGTGACTAAAAGAAATGTGTATTTAATGTCATGTATGGGTTTAAACATGTTTTTCTTTATTTATATTTGGAAGGAAACAAACTAGGCTTGAACTAAATCAAACCTTGGCAACAAAAAAAAACTAAAACTGCGATGAGGAAACTCAAAGCAATTCCTTATCTATTTATTGGAGCTCAAATTCACGAGAATGAGCTCCCAAACACATATAACCACTTTATATTGATATACCCTCATCCAGAGTGACTCAAGAAGACATTAGAGAAACCACTTCTTTGCTTCACCCGCCAGAAAGCAGAGTGGTTTTATGCTTTTGGGAGTCGTACTAACGGAGCGATTTGTCACAGCTCTGGTTTGAGCTTGAGTTTCTCAAAGGCATCTTGTCACTAATTGCTGAGTCACATTAAAGCAGCTGTCATTTTCTTACTATTCACACACATGTAGATCTTTATAACCAACTCAAAAGTTTTAAAATGTGAGGTCAAACTTCACTTTCTAACCTTCTATTGTAAGATACACATGGCATACTCTTTCCGCACCTAGCATGGACATGAATACTGCATTTAATGGAAATGAAACACGGCTGCTGGTGAAAAAACAAAAAGACTCTTAGTGCCTCGTTGCTTTTGAGAATCGTGCTCCGCTTTCCACCACACACATTTAAAACCCTTGTCTGCCAAAAGCTTCTTTCAAGGGGGATACACAACTTTAAAAAAAAAAAGGCTTAGAGTTCAAAATGTTCTCGCTCACTCTATCCTGGAGAGTTACATGAAGAGTCTTCTCTAAAATAAGTCATTCCAGTTTCTTTGTTCGGTCTTTAGGATAAAAGGATATATCCGAACCGTTTCACAGCGGGGACAGACGGGGCTTTCCACGGCAGATACTTTGTACTCAAGTTAGCCCTTTTAGCTTCTATTAAATAACCACACAAATGTTAGCTTCTGCCTACGATTTGCTTCCACTTGTTTCTGTTGATTCAGCAGATGCATCTTTCTGCTATGCTACTTCACGACAGAACTGAACATCTAATTATTGTTGTGATGCATTCAAGGCCCACGGTTAGCCCTGTTCGTCTCAGCTGTGTTTTAGTCCCTGATTGAACTTCTAAAAGGAACTCCGCCGTAAATGTAGACGACTCAGCGGTTTCCGATCCCCTCCCTTTTTGTTAATAAGCAGCAGAATAAGCCAAAAAAAAAAAAGCCCTGTTGCTACCTGGTGGGGAAAACGTTCATCAGGGTCTTAATTTGTTTTGTTTACATGAGCAACTTAAGCGAAGTGAAAATAGATTAAATGTAAATAGTACAACTCTTCTTGAAACAGAAAAGAGAAGAAGAATGTGAATTACAAGTGAAACTCGCTTGTTGTGTAGAAAAATCACGTTTGATCACTCAACGTTTGACCGCAGCGGTCTGGTGAGCTTAGCTCGGTGGGCAATTTGAACGGCACATTTATTCTTTGGAGATATTTCATTTACGGTGAACACAAAACCAACTAATTGGAAATTGGAAAACAAGCTAACTCTCACGAGGCAGAATCTCTCAAATTGCCCACTGGCTTTGACTAATGACAAAGCTGGACCAGGACAAAAAAACATATGCAAGTGTTGTTGTTTTTTGGTCAAGGAGGTAAAAAAAATGCCAAGCAAATAGATACAATTCTACAGCAGGCTTTAGTTATGTTAAAACTCTTGATTTGTTTCTTGTCGGCTATTATTTTAAGACCAATTTTTAATCGTAGGTCGCGTTCAGGTCAAGCTATTTCCCTGGAGTGCAGTCAGTGAGGAGCTTAGGGAAACTAGTTGGCTTTAACATCGTTTTGTGAAGAGTTTAAGGCTGAGTAATGCTGGAGGATTCATGCAGACAGCAGGTCACATATACAAACTAGATTATTGTTTCTCGATGTATAGACACCAGGTTCTCGTGTCAGACTTTGAGTTTGGTGATTTCTCACTGAACCAGTTTTGTATTCTAGTGTTTCAAATGAGGGGCCAGTTTAATGGGATGCTACGTTGAAGGAAAGTTGTCATAGGACGCAATGTTAGATTACAAAAATGAAACTCCACCATGTCCAACAGAAAGGAACCAAATACAGAAATGAGTTTGCATTATGGTTTAAACTTCATGAGGTCAATTGTCTTTGCAGCACAGAGCGTTGTGTTGTCGCTATTGTTCAAATTGAGTCCCAGTAGAAACAGCGGTTGAATTGTTGATCGAACGGTGTTTGACGCGTCCCACCCGTTATCCAATCAGAGCGTTTGTCTGTGGGCATGATGTGGGTACCACAGTTTGATTTGCCTGCAGCAATGGTTGATAGCCGCCATCCTAGAGAGAGCCGTTAATATAATATATAACCAGCATGAAGATAAGATATCAGAAACGGGACAATAAGTTGACATTGCAAATGACAATCAATATGAAGCATTTGCTAAGTTTAAAAACTCACTTTTTTACACGTTAATTCTTTAAGTTGCACTTTTTTTTATATTCTTAAGGACACCTTTACATGTAAATGTTTTCTTAACCAGCTTTTTTGATGATAGTTGTTTCAAAACTGTCAAATCTTAACATCCAACTCGTGTCCTCAGTGGTCAGGATGCCAAACTGAAGCCTATTACCTTACAGTTTAATAAACACAATAGGATTTTGGTACAAAATCCACCTTTACATATTAACTGAATAACAGTTTTAATGCTTGACTGAATTGTTCCCCACTTCCTGTGTGAGAGTCCGATGTGTTACTTGAATCCATGGCTGTTGCCAACCAGAAACTTAGTATGCAGCTAGTGCAGTCTATTGTGTTTGAGTAATAACGTTAAGGATGCTAAACGCTGTTCCTGCTGCCGAGTTCAAAGGCAAACCTTTTTAAAGAAGGACGTACAGTGAGGAATCTGTTGGGTGTGTAGACATTGCTGTGCCTTCTAGCAGCCACTAGGGGGCAGATAGAGTAAATGAAGGAGCGACCGAGCTTTTCACAGCGACACTGATGCTAGAAATACAATGTAAGATATGAGCTAATGTTGTGAGTTGCACAGCAGGGAGCGTGGAAGGTAACACTTCAGTTTACCTCACTTTTCATCGTGTTTGTAAAGCAGTCAAGTCGTGTTGTTCGGATTACGCAAATATATATGCAATGTATTTAGGTCTTTTTCTAGCACGGATAGATGATATCTGTTGGCTGTATTTACCATTAAACTGTGCTGGAGTTACTACCACTGTGCCCCCAAAACCCCCCCGTCCCACCTCGTTAGAACGCCCCTGAACTTCTGCAGTGAGTGCAATGCAGATCGTTTGCTTGCTTTCACCTCGCCGTCACTGAGATTCTCTGAATGAGCCGCTTTCTGTGTGTGTGCGATCATGTTAGGATTAGAGCAGAAGCTGGCCGTAGGAAGGTCTGACATGTGTGCGGTGCCTTGAAGTGGCTAAAAACTGAAAAGTGTTAGCTTAGGGCTGGGTATTTTTTCAATGTCAGATGAAGAATCCATACTATTTATTTTATACTAAAAATGCAGAAACGGGTGCAGTACGGGAAAGTCGGCGCACTCATTCGCCCTCTAGTGGACATTGTTAAGCATAGCAGTTCAAAATAATAAAACACGTTTCCTTCAGATCATTTAATTATCCAATAGTTTGATACCCTTCAAAACGAATGCCATTACCAACAAAATCATGTGTGCTTTGTCTTATTCGCATTAACTAGCCTCCGAAACAAAGATGGCAACCAAGTAAAAACTTCTTACATCATCATTGTGAGCCGGTTAGCATGCTGGTGTTAGCATTTAGCTGTTACTCTATATAGCATATCTGTTGTTGCCACTCAGTAGTGTTTGAGGTGGCATCCTGTGAATAAATCCATCCCCTGTACAGTAAAAAAGCCCAAATGTAACATTTGCTTTGACCACCAGCTTTATTAATCAAAAAGTGATTTCCTCTGAGAGAAAAAGTCGTCATTTAGAACAAGTCAGCACTTTAGTTTTTGAATATTTTAAAAACCTTTTTTGATGCCTTAAATTTACCCGGCGATACCCAGCCCTAAAGGAGCGGATAGTGGAGTTTGTTACACTGTATACAGCGTTATACTGACCTTTTTCCAGCAGGAGTACTTTCTATTGTCGCTGAACAATTAATGGTGCTACGCTCCCATTGCTGCGGCCTGAAGGCCCCTCTGTTGTAGGAACCCCATCGAGTTATAGAAAATACTTCAGTTACTCAGATTAGTGTTGAAGTCTTCTGTCGTCCCTCCAAAACCTCAGAGAGGTGCGAGGGGCGAGTGAGTGTAGCGCAGACAGGTGTCAAAAAGAGAGGTTGCTCCACAGTTATGTGTGTGTGAGTGAGAGGTGTGTGTGTATGTGTGTGTGTGTGTGAGAGTGTGTGTGTGTGTGTGTGAGAGTGTGTGTGTGTGAGTGTGTGTGTGTGTGTGTGTGATTTACAGAAAGGTTCTTCCAGATATGAAACAGTTTTTTTTTTTGGGGACCAGGTGGAGTTGTAGTTAACAGCAACCGTAGGAATCAGCTGTTTGCACACAGAGTTCTCGAGTCTACTTTCGCTGCTAGTTTGTGTAATTTATCAAGCATTTCTGAGAAATATTTATTTTTATAAGCCTAATACAAAAGTTGATATTTTACAAAGTGACTTGACCAAAAGACAGTAAACAAAAACACTGGCACTTGAATGTTGAATGTCATTGGTATGAGTGAAAATTTCTATTTTTCTGGGGTAGTGTGAGCTTTTTAAATGTTAAAGATGCAACGTGTAGGAGTTTCTCTTTTAAATATGTCAGCGCAAAAACTGTCACTGGTGCCAAATCCCAAAACACCATGAGCGTGCGCATCTTTTCGTCTTCAACCAAACTCCTTTATTTTAATACAGGTGTGCTGAAATGAGGTGGCAGTACTTCCTCATATTCCTCAGTAACTTTTGAAAGTCGTACCCAGCTTGTAGCCACAACCCTTTTCTGTTAATTGCACCGCTACGTGAAGATGTGCACGTGGAGCCGCTGACAGTCTCACTAAAGTTGATGTGACATATTTAGAGAAACGTCCTGCACGGGTTACCTTTAAAGTCTCATTGGACTCAGTATCAGATCCATAAAAACCTGTTTGTGCGACAGGCTCCATTGCCGATAATGATAACCAAGCATAAACAGCCATTTTTTTTTAATTGGCAAACAAAATTTGAGACAATACCACCATATATGCCAAGGTTTGGATTAAAATAAATAAAACAATTAACAAAACGTTACGATCAAAGACCATTTTGTAGAAAAAAAAACATGCAGTACAAAAAACAAGTGTCCAGATTCTCTCCAAGTCAGATGTTGATTTTATTTGTGTTTTTTTTTTTCGTTCATTTGAGTCTTTACACTTTTCCTTCCCGTAAATACCCTTGTTGTGAGTGTCTGGCAAGTGGTGATCTTTAAAAGTCTTCATAACACAGAATTAACTGTGGTTCTATTGCTATGTTGTTGTGATTTGCATATTTTCAGGCGTCTGTGTGTTGATGCTCATGGAGGGGAGCTTCTGGCCAATCAGAAACGGGTAAAAGATGATAGGGGTCTTTTACACATGTGACATCATGACTCTTCATCCACATGTTAAATGAGAATAAGACCCTCTGCACCATGCAATGGGACCCAAAGGAAGCGCCTCTTTTATGCACAATAACGTTGGGCTTTCTTGGAAACAAATGCAACACTGTGCCGCTCTCGTTCCCTTTCAGTTCAATGTAGAGGGTTATTAAAGGAAATAAAAGTGTGTAGTTGTATTTAGGAATGATTGCTGTTTTAGTGGCTGAATTGAAAGGAAATGTAGAGCTCAGTGTTTTTAATATTTCTGACTGGCCAGACCCTCGATGTGGACTCAGCACCCCCGGCCTGCTAGTTAGTATTTGCTTTCTGTATTAGTTTAGCAGTTGTGCACGAAGAGGAGCACTGCACGAAGAGAAAAAAAATAATTGTGCATCTATTCTGATTTTATCACAAATAAAGGTTTGGATTTGCAAATGTAAACTGTGTTTTGACCCTTTTTCTTTTCTTAAAGTGTTGTATTTTAGTTAGAAAAGATCCTTGTTATTAAATTTTAAAAAAGTGTATCGGCAGTTAAATACATTGTACACAATTATAAAAGTCTTGATGAATGATTTGTGATGAGCTGTTCCCTTCTTTTCCACGCTGCTGTGATTACAAAATAAACGTTTATTTAAATGAACTCTTTAAGTTGCTAAAAGATGGTTTTCAGTCATATTTCTTGTACTTGAATGCATTTAAAGGTCACATGTCATGCTTTTCTGGTTGTTACCCGTCCCCTTGTTGTTATGAAGGTTGTTCTGCATGTGAACGGTCTGCAGGGTCACAAACCCTCAAAGTACACCCTGTAGGGAGTAAAACTCTAACACAGAGAAGACCTGTCTCTGCTGCCCCAGAACGCCTCGTTGGACATTTCTCTTTTTCCATTGTTTGCTTCCTGGGTTCTGTGACGTGTGAACACCCAGATCAACAACAAATGACCGGATTGGCCCAAATGGACCAATCCTTGGAGCCCCTCACACACCAGGACCCCTTGGCTAACTAACAGGAAGTCCCATTGACTTGCATAGAGCTCCCTGAACGCTGGTAATAGACGAGTTGGGATGGTGGAGAAATGCTCTCTTCAGACCCATTCTCACAGCGTTACAAACCTTTTTCTACTCAATATCAAGACACACTTATTGTTTTTACTTCGGCTGTGAGTGTTTGTGTGCTCAGGATGAGTTTCGCTGTGTCGCCGACCCGGAAACCTGTCTCGCAACAACGAGCCTCGCAACGTCCCGACCAATCAGAGCACACTGGGCTCACAGGAGGGGGGGGGCAGGAGCTCCAACAAGCCGTTAAGGACAGAGTGAATACACATACTTTACAGAGATGCTGTATGAGAAACCAATGTGATTTTGGAAAATTGCACAATATAAATCTATTCAAGTAGACCTCAACTGGCTCAACAATGGAAATATGATCAGCAGAAATGGCCATGACACGGGACCTTTAATGTAATACTTGTCCTCCCTGTTTTGAGCCCACCTCCACTACAATATTTGGTCAGCCTTAAACAAACCATGTGTCATTGCAAAATGTCTCCATACATTCAGACAAGACGGTTATTAAAGTGCATTCACGTTGCTTTGGTTGTAGAGAGGCGTCCTGTTGTAAGGCATATTTTGGTTCGACAATCATTTAGGAACATTTGAGAAAAATAATCTCTTGTGTACAGCGACACTGACGTGTGCTCATGTCTTCAGTGTTTGTCCAGCCATGTAACATTTGTAGTTTGTAGGAAATACTGCTCCTCGTCTTTCTGCATCCTGTCAGTCAAGAAGCAGGGAAGCACTTATTTGTTTGTGACTTTTTCCAGCTTGCTCCTGATTGGTTCTTGGTCCGACCAAAAGTCTGCGTTATCTTGGTACCATTTTACTAAAAGACAGAAAACACAAATGACACATTTTAATCAGGGAGCTGTGTGTGTGTGTGTGTGTGGGTGTGTGTGTGTTAAAGTGTGTGTGTGTGTGTTAGTCTGTGTTAAAGTGTGTGTGTGTGTTAGTCTGTGTTAAAGTGTGTGTGTGTGTGTGTGTTAGTCTGTGTTAAAGTGTGTGTGTGTGTGTGTGTGTGTGTGTGTGTGTGTTAGTCTGTTAAAGTGTGTGTGTGTGTGTGTGTTAGTCTCTGTTAAAGTGTGTGTGTGTTAGTCTGTGTTAAAGTGTGTGTTATCTGTTAGTGTGTGAGTGTGTGTGTGTGTGTGTGTGTGTGTGTGTGTGTGTGTGTGTGTGTGTGAGTGTGTGTGTGTGTGTGTGTGTGTGTGTGTGTGTGTGTTAGTCTCTGTTAAAGTGTGTGTGTGTGTGTGTGTGTCAGTACCAGTCTGTCTGATGCCTTCAGTCCAGGAAACGTCCGCCCTCCAGCCCAGCTGCTGCAGCTTCTCACAGCTGATTGGATATCGCAGGTCGAGACACGGCCTGTAGGAGGAGGTAAAAACTCCCTTAGCTGGTGGATGTAAAGTACTGCACTGTTTTTATTATATTATTCTCGTGTTTTATTTATTTGAAGTGTGTTGTTTCTATGAATTTTACCATGTGAAGTGTCTTTGAATACCATGAAAAGTGCGTACTATAATTAATAATAAAGTAAGAGAACAAATGAAGACTACGTAGCAGTACAGAGTATATGAACAGTATTAAAATGTATTTAAGTAGATGTGCCATTATTATTATTATTTAATTAGTTTGCTCACCTGTCAGGTACGAACTCCAGCCAATCGTTCACCTCGGAGTCCGGCACGTTCTTCACCTGAAACACAATAGATGAGATATTTTAACATCTGCTACCTCCTCTTATCTGTTTTTACATCAGCAGTTTCTAAACCCACCATTTTAACGAGCTCCTTAGCCAGTTGCATGATGGGAATCTCACAGCTTGTTCCCACATTGTAGATTTCTCCCACAATGCCTTTCTCCAGGACGAGCCGGAGGGCGTTGATGGCGTCATCGACAAACAGGAAGTGCCGGGATTTAGGGAGGGCTCCTTGGATGGTGCTGCAGGAGAAATGAGGGGTTCAGATTTAAAACTAGATATACATTTCTTTTTTATGAATGAATACTGAAGCTGGTTTCTCTGCAAAACTATTTCAAAGTAAAGTTCAAACTTACCATTTCTTGTTCGTTTGAAGGAGGGTGAGGAACTTGGGAATAACCTGAAAGATCAAGAAGAGGTTTTGCTTTTTGAAAATAATGTTACATTTCAAATGAACTACTAGCATGTTTTTTAGCTTTACAGTTTACAGCCTTATAACTAAACCAGATAAGGCAAGCCGCTGTACTACAGACAACATGTTACCTAACAGTGCTTTAATATATATATATTGTACACAATGGCTCCAAGCTAAGTACAAAAGTACCTTCTCAGTGTACTGCCGTGGCCCGTAGATGTTGTTACTCCTGGTGATGATGATGGGAAACTAGAAATACAAACACAAAGCAGGATTTCATATTCAAAGAACTGTCAGGAACAACATATAGATCTGGATGTCTTATTTCTACTATCAGAATTAGCAAATGCAGTGAATTTCCAAACAGATATATTGTATGTAAATAAATCCTTTCCACACATTGTGCTGTTTGTGCCTAACCTTATATTTGTCCCAGTAGGAGCGGACCAGGTACTCAGCGGCTGCTTTGGTGGTAGAATACGGGTTGGAGGGCCTCATTGGACTGCTCTCATCAAAGACCTGTGAAAACAAACACCAAAAAAAAATCGAAATCTTAAAATCAATCCAAAAACTCTCCATCTTTCTAGGCCCTGCTCACTGACCTGATCCAGCCCCTCTCCGTACACCTCATCAGTGCTGACGTAGACGAAGCGCTGTGATTGGTGTGGGGCCTGATGGGCGGCTGCCAGTAAAACTCTGGTCCCTTCGATGTTCACATGCTGGAAACTACCCGGGGCTTTGAATGACGTCTCTGACAAGGAAAGAAGAACACAGAGTTAGGCAATGAGAGGCGGGTTTCAATAGAAATGCGAGGTGGACTGCTGCTGCTCACCAACGTGTGTTTTGGCCGCCAGGTGAAAGATCACATCGATGTTCTCTGTGTTGAAAATGTGAGAC